>NW_011494889.1:5929744-5938991 GCF_000754665.1 Bison bison bison | reverse complement strand
ACAAATATAATTTTGTGGGGAGAAGGAAAGCATATTATTAAAATTTTTCCTGGTTAATTGTAATGACAGAATTTCCCCCTCTCCAAACAATATGGAGAAAAGTTCATTGTAAGATTCATAAGATTAAAACTATTTTAAAAGAAAGCAGAGAAATAAGATAGTAATTCACATTTTACATGGAACAATGCAAACCATTTTAAAACAGGTATTATGAACACTAATAACTCCAGCAATTAGCACTTGAACATTTCCCAACAATAGGGGACACTAGGAATGAAGTTATAGTCATCATAGGTATATTTTTATCTTTCAGTAGGTGTTACTTTGTATAGTAGGTAAAAGCTACTATACTTTGTATAGGAGGTAAAAGCTCAAAAGAGCTTGTGTGTGCTGTATACAGAGCACTACTATAGGTTGTAATTTTCAGAAGCATATGAAATACATATATATGAAACCTCTCAGATGTATCATAAGCAATCCTTATATTCTGAAATCAATTTAAAATTACAGACAAACCAGAATGTAATGCTAAGATGATAGTACCAGAAAATCATAAGAACATACTCTAAAGAATAAAAATACACTTGGGAAAAACAAAAATAAGTCTATAGCCATCATACTAACTACATTGAAATACTTAGAAAACAAGCAGATTATAATATAAAACATATTTTAAATATATTCACAGGATAAATATGTCACTGGATGTGTGTTATAAATTGTAAAATTAACAAAAATCACCCTCAAATGTAAAATTTTGCTAAATATATCAATATTTTAAAATATTGATAAAATATTTAAACAGATCAAAACACACAGTATGGCCAAGTAAGGAAAGCAAACATATAATAGTGCAGGACATATTGATCCCTTTATCCCTGTCCCAGGGTAGACATCAAGAATCAACCAGTGCATTCTGTCTCTCTGAGCCTAAACAAAGCCCAGAATCACTTACAAAAAGAGCACTCAGAATAACCACTGCCAAGAGACCATAATGAAATATTAACTTACACCTATTTTATATTCCTAATCTAAGATTTGAGTGACTTGAAACATTAAAACAAATTTTTAGGCAATTTAGGAAATCCTTTTTAAATCAGAAACGATTATATCTTCATTCTATTTAGAATTCACTAAATCAAGAAATGGATTCCAATAATTTTTCCGCTTCAGAAGAGTTTCCATTGCTGAAACCACCACCGCTAAACTAAATGAACTCAATGGCAAACTTAAATCCATTAGTAAGAAATAATAGAACATGTTACTCTCTCTTGAGGAAAGAAAGCACACTCTTTTGAGGGTGAGCTTTCACAGCTAACAGTGAACACTCTTGGCTGTTAATTAGCATAGTGATAAAGCAGAAAAAGTAATACTCTTTTCATTATTAGCAATACTTTCTCCCATTTTCTACTCATAAAGGCAGGGAAGTGATAAAGACATGAAGAGTCCTGGATTTTCATGGATCAACAACAAAATAAGGAGTAAAGGGTTGATTTCTGGCATTAGCAAGGATACCAAAGTCAACACTTACTTTTGCAAAGGCTTCAAAAATGTCAAAGGAAGGTGGCAGCTGAGAAGCATCCTGTATTTCTTCTCTCATGAAATGTTGAAATGTCAATGCAAGTTGCCTGAGGCCCTCTTTCTTATCTTCAGTCAGTTTGTTAATATCTTTTTTAAACAGAAAATAAATAGTACTATCATACAGCGAACTTTCAGTGGATAATTTTCAGGTATTCAGTGGTAGCTATTAAGCCAGATATTTCCTGCCCTAAATCTCATTCTAACAGAGATCAGATATTTGACAGAAAACAACAAAATTCTGTAAAGCAATTATCCTTAATTAAAAAATAAATTTTTTAAATGCACGTTACCAGTTAAATTCTGCCAAATGTCATCTACAAAATAAGATCAAACACCTAGCAAAACAAAATACAGACACCCACATGAAAAAAACAGTAAAACCAAAATCAGTAATGATGTCTGTTAGCAGATGTCTGTTAACATCCTCCTGCACACATGCTCAAACCACCATAAATGCTTATTTCGTCAGTGAATTTAAGCAGACTTTTTCATGAAACAATTTACAATCAGGACATGACTGATTACCGTTATCATTTTAAAGGCAAAAAACAAAAAACCCCAGAAAGCAAAAATTGACAAGTTTGGTTAAATAAGCTCAAATTGATGATATGTGTCAAGGAGAAAGTATATCAAGAAGAAAACATGGATCAACCAAAGAAATCGCATCTTCAAGTTCTTTAAAGAATGAATAAACAAGATATATAAGGTTTCCATTCAAACAGAAGGAGAAAGTTCCAAAGCTAGTATCACTCCTTGAAAAACTCAGTTTCATTTATACCACAAAGGGTTGTGAAGGCTAAGAGTGCACAATTCAATTAATAACATTTGAGAGCACTTCACTTAAGGCAGCATGGATGATACTGCTAGTGAGCAGGGCTACTGTTCATAGCAAAACTCACTTTAAGAGATGTTAATTATCTTCAGTAATATAACAAGAAAAAATGACTAATTAGTTCTCTATTAAAACTTGAAAACATAGATCAAGATGAACTACAGCATTACTCTGTTGCTCATGTCAGGTCTACATATTTTCTTTAAATTACTTGTGCAACAGAACAATTAAGCCAATGATCTCTTAAATAATAATTTATTATCATTGGCACTTAGGATTCCATAACCATAAATCTGTACTAGGTCATCTTGTTTGTCTCCATCCAGAAATATTAAACTGTATAGCACATTTACTCCACAAGCTCTTGCTATTTTTGAGCTGAAGTCATTTGCAACTTCAATGAAGAGGATCTGTGCCAATATGAAAGAAAAATAAATCTTACATTCACTAAACACTCGGATGCAAAGCCTCTCAGTGTTCTCAGGGAGGTTGGCCACTGCCATGGTAGTTCAGGAGTTGAACAACACTCATTGCTGTCAGAGAGCCTCAGTCATCGGTACCTTCTATTTTCCATATTATCTAAAGGACCAGTGAACCTAAATGTTCCTTGGAGCTCCCCCATTCATATTACTGTTCCCTGACATCAAAAAGAAGCCAAGCGTGGAGGAAGAGAACAACAGAGGGGAAAATAGAAGTGAAATTATTTTGTCAGCTTGACTAAGGGTTACACTCTCCTTAAGACTCCTCTATGGCACTTCACAAACCCCTCTATAGCCAAAGCTATCCTGGAATAAATTAAATAAACTAATGTGTCAGTCTACATAAAAACTTGAAAAGGTCTGTTGCCTCACAAACAGAGACAGAAAAACAAAGGCAAAAATAAAGCAGCTCATCAGTTCAGCAAATAAATTATAGAACTTTTAAAATGCTGACAATCACTTACTTGACTCCAGATCATAAAATGAGTACAGTTTTTCTGATTCAGAGGGTGTTTCTTGCATCTGTGAAGAAAGAAGGAAAACATCAAAAACAATTTAAAGTGTTCCAATATATACATGAATACGTTTAGGTATCTTGAGATATTTAAATGCAAGTATGTCAAAAAGACAATTTTCTATATATTCCTTCTCTTCATCATGTTAAAATGTGTTGCAACTTGACCCACCAGTTTAATTTCTAGACACAAAATTCTTTTACAAAAAGTTTCCATACTTTTATTTTTTCCCCAGTTCTACCACTGACTTGTGTCATTGCAAGGATTTTATTATTAATTATTACAGAAAAGCAAAGATAGATGAATAAAAATGAGTTTATTACAAAATGTGCAACCTTGGGCATGTTACTTAACCTTGACGCAAGAGGAGTCAATTTCCTTATGTGAAACACACATAAGAAGTAATGTATATCACTGAGTTGTTGTGATATGTTTAACATACAAAGCAATTAGCACATGGCCTGGAAATAAGTGCTCAATAGAAGGGAGTAATCATTATAACTACTCTTTATTACATTCTGACCCTGTAGTTTGGGGGTGGAGATTGAGAACTAGAACCTTGGGTGATTCTGAAGTAACCTATTCCTGCTCTAACAGTGGTTCTCTATCTTTTCAATATTAATAAAGTTGACAAAGTTCAGACTCAAATGTCATATTATTATACTTTTAATATCAAGTAATTAAAGGAATGCATAATAACAAAGTTGCTTTCAATTTACTAAAGCTTTGAAATTAATGTGTGTATTATTGAGTTAGTTCAATACAATAAATACATTTGAAAACAGCAGTAAGTATATGTAACAGATGTTGTATAATCAGTCCAAAGACAATACCCATTTGGTATTCTAAATTCATCTTTTAGTACTGATGTAGCTGATATAAACACTGCACCGGTTTTAGGTATATACTTTTACATTTTTAAAAATCCCTATAAAATTTTATTGCCAAAAAAGTTAATAAACAACAGGACAGAATAGAGCTGAAGCTTGCAATAAAGAGATACATGCTAAAGCCTGGGAAAAACAAAAGCTGGAAGCTATTCCCAAAGAGTGATTTCATAGAATCCACTAGTCACTTTGGCAAGGTAGGAAAAGGGATGGGAGAAACAATTTCAACGGATGTTAGCTTTAAAAAAAAAAAACAAAACACTCTTCCTTGAATCATCTAATTAAAATCTCACTTAAAGAAGCAACCCCAAAAATTATATACTTGCCCTGTGCATTAGTTCTCAGTACAACAACAATAAAGGCAATGTAACAGGAATCACTAACATCTCATGCCCCAAACATAGGACCTTATGTCTCCACTCCTAACAGAACACATACAGGGCCTTCAAAAAGGGGGCCATGCACTTCATCGCTGCCACCAATGTTGTGATTAATAGAAAATAGCAAGTTTTGTCTTAAGGTACTCCCTGGAATAATCTACCTTGTACTTTAATAAAGATTTAAATTTAGCCTTAAATATGAATACTACATGCAATTGCAAGTGCTTATGTTAAGTTAAAACCCAAGCATATTTCGCAAGTTTTATACTCACAAGTTTGAAAACAACTCTGCCAAGTAGTCGGACAGAGTCAGGAGGATATCTGGGTTTGCAGCTTTTAAGGCATTTGCATTCTCGCTTGTGGTCCTGCCAAGCTTTTTTCTGTTAAGACAAGAGTGAGGAGGGCATACAAGACATAAAAATTTAACTTTCGTTTATATGGGTTTTGAATGTTGAGAGTCATCAACATTAACTTAATTTTAATAGCCTAAATATAAGTGCAAATAGAAAAGGAAAGCAATATTCTAATACTATTACTGATCCAGGATTTAGTATGCAATTACCAAGCACGGACATCAAAAGCTTCCATTTCACCTTTATCCTTTATTTGCCCCGTGGTTATTACCTGGCTGGTAGCATCCAAAGAAAGAATGATTATGTCTTTCTTAATAATTCATAAGATAGTCTCTTAGGTGATTAAATAGGATTCCTTAATAGACAGTGATTTTGAATACAAAAAGAAAACATCACTCCAAATTAGAAAATAAAACACATGGTTCAGAAAAATCAAAACAGGACAGATAGCTATCTGAATTTCTGTGCTGCTATAGTAAGTACAGAAATATCAGCAGGACTAACAACATTTTAAAAAATAGAAAAATCCTTTTGTTTTTTAACATAGAAAGGAGTTATTAGCTGAAATGACCGAAGGCTATTTTTACTCAGAACAGTCTTGGTTTATTTATGTTGTCCTGGCCTAATTATTAACATTCTGAAATGTTAATGGTTGGGATTGCACAGTCACTTAGCCCAGAGTCCTAGCCATGGCTGGTGGGGTGAAGAGACCACAGAGCTAGTTACCAATATCAAAACACGAGGAGGGAGAGGACTAGATGGACAGACATTGTCCTCGAGTCTGAAATGCCATGACTCCCTTTATAGGGGATTGCTTCTATATGGAAATATAATCCAGAGTGTCTAATATTTAACCCTGGTGAGAGGGAGACCACTAGACCAAATATCTAATATTTCTTTTCCAAATGAGAGCTGTAAGTCCTACCTCTGACATGCTTCATGCTCACATTGTCTTCTTTCAGAGATTATAAATCTGCTTCCCAGATGCTGGGCCTATGAAATCCCCCTATACGAGGTCTCTCTTTTCCACTTAATAGCACAACATGCAGCATAATCAAAACAGTAGCTGCAGCTATTCTGAAGCTGTGACTCAGATTCAAGTTCAAGCCAGCATTTTGCTCAGAAAGACTGCCTGTGCCAGGTTGCTGGGTGAAGGCACGGTTTGTCTACCACTAAGTCCTAGTAAACCAAACCTTGGAGACATTGTTTACAAGGGGTACATCATTTCTTTTCTCAACTCTACTCACAATTGCCTCATTTCATTCCTTCTTATTCACTATGGCAATGCTCTTAATGTGATTTTTTTTTTTATAAGTATTTATACTCTGTCTGTGTGTGCTCAGTCGCTCATTCGTGTTCAACCCTTTGCGACCCCATGGACTACAGCCAGCCAGGCTCCTCTGTCCATGGGATTCTCCAGGCAAGAAAACTGGAGTGGGTTGCCATTTCCTACTGCAGGGGATCTTCCCAGGGATGGAAACTGCATCTCTTGCATCTCCTCCATTGGCCGGTAAATTCTTTACCACTGTGCAACCAAGGCAGCCCCATTTATACTTGCCTCATTTCCAAATAAAAACGAGTATTTCAAAGAGAGGTGCATATGAGATAAGATTGTAAAATTAGAAACAAAATGTAATGTTAAGATTATGGGGAAAAAAGGTATTTTAGCATTACTTAGCATTCTACAGTGTGTTAGATACATGGCTAAGCCATTAAAAAATATTTCACTTGATTTTCACAATAATCCAAATGGTAGATATTATTCTTATATTAAAGATGATGAAAATAAGGCTCAAGAGCTGGAATCTAACTACCAAGCTACATAAATATACAGAGAGAGAGTATAAATTCTTAGTAAGCTAAACAGGAGAGAGAAGTAACGATCACGCTTGTGCACTCCATTTATATGAGTTGCCTTACGGGCAAAGCAAAAGAAATCATAATTCTCATCTGACAGAAGAGAAAAACACATAGATTTACCAAGTACTAAATCACAGGAGGGATTTATTCCAAGAATGCTAATCAGTATACTGGACAATGTCGTTGACAATAGCTCACAACACAATGGCCTTTCATAGAGCTGCTTCTAATGTCAATAGAATATAACTCAGTGAAAGAAAAGATTTCTGTTGCTCAGGGGGCTAATCGTGGACTACAATTAGCAAGTATCAATGTGCTGTAAGATCCCTAAAATTAATATGGCTACACTGTCAAATAAGTTTGAAAAACATTTCATACTGTAGAACCTGCTTAGAGATTCAAAATATTTTTAGCCTACTAAAAGTTCTAAAATGTCCTGTATTTAAGAAATAAATAAGTTAATACAGAGTTTCCTGTTACTGTTATTGCCATCCTTTGGGAAGCCAGGTTGGAGTATACGGACTCAGAGATACCTATACACTTTCTTTCCTTCAGCTGGTCTATGAATGAGGGTGGGTAAGCAAACAAATTCACAGTCATTCTCACTGACAGGAAACTAGAGCATGGATATTTTTGATTATTGATTGAGGAGAGAACCATAACTTTGGTGCAAGAGTCTACATTTGATATTGAAAGTGTCTGGCTGGAAAAGAACTGCAATTAGTAAAATAAGGCTGAGATAACTGATTAAATGATCTTAAGAGCAGATTTTAATTGACACTTTAAAACTATTAGAGATCACCCATAACTTTCATGTTAAAACCTCCAGTTTTGAGCAGCTCAGCCTTCTGGAAGCTTACCAGGGAAAGGTAACTACAACATGTACCCCAGGTAACAAACCAACAGATCTGTTAGATGACATTAATTAGAATGAAGCTTCTAAATTTTAGAAAACTCTTGTCAAAAATGACTTTATTTCTTTAACATAATTAAAATTAGTTTTTATTCTCAGCAATAATTAGAAAGTAGACAATATATCTCTTAAGGCTATTCCTAGATCACTGCACAAAAACATTGGACAATGTACTCATTTTCCCACTTGCTTCAGCAAAAAAAAAGAAGTTCACTATTTTCATCTTAAACCAGATCTATATAAATATGGAAGGTAATCATACCACTAGAAACCACAATACTTAAAACCATGTTTTTAAAACGTAAATTGTAGGCTTACCATAGGCTTACTAATAGAAACAAACCACAAGAAAAGGTTTAAAACAAAATCTTCTAAGCAACTGCATTTGACTTTGAAGAAAACCTCACAATCAGACAAAAACAGTAGGCATTATCTTCACTTTACAAAATTTAACGATGGAGTGCAGCACGCCAGGTTCCTCTGTCCATGGAATTCTCCAGGCAAGAATACTAGAGTGGGTAGCCATTTCCTTCTCCAGGAGATCTTCCCAACCCAGGGACTGAACCCGGGACTCCCACATTGCAGGCAGATTTTTTACCATCTGAGTCATCAGATGGAGGCCTCAAGGACATGTTGCATAAGGACACATACACATTACATACCTGCTGCTGCTGCTGCTGCTGAGTCGCTTCAGTCGTGTCCGACTCTGTGCAACCCCATAGACGGCAGCCCACCAGGCTCCCCCATCCCTGGGATTCTCCAGGCAAGAACACTGGAGTGGGTTACCATTTCCTTCTCCAATGCATGAAAGTGAAAAGTGAAAGTGAAGTCACTCAGTTGTGTCCGACTCCTAGAGATCCCATGGACTGCAGCCGACCAGGCTCCTCCGTCCATGGGATTTTCCAGGCGAGAGTACTGGAGTGGGGTGCCGTTGCCTTCTCCGCATTACATACCTACCCCTTCTCAAAGATAAGCCCTCGATCTACTTTTTTCTATTTTCTTCTATTACTACAAATACAGGGTACAACTAAGATTTTATTCACAACACTAACTGTAATGCTTTCTGTTCTCATAGTTGAAAATCAACAATAAAGTATAATAAGCACAAATTAACATGAAAGACAAAGGAAATTAGAATACTGAATTAAGAAACAAAGGCGAAACCACAATTGAAAGAGACACGTGTACCCCAATGTTCATCGCAGCACTGTTTACAATGGCCAGGACATGGAAGCAACCTAGATGTCCATCAGAACACGAATGGATAAGAAAGCTGTGGTACATATACACAATGGAGTATTACTCAGCCATTAAAAAGAATGCATTTGAATCAGTTCTAATGAGGTGGATCAAACTGGAGCCTATTATATAGAGTGAAGTAAGCCAGAAAGAAAAACACCAATACAGTATACTAATGCATATATATGGAATTTAGAAAGATGGTAAT
>NW_011494889.1:5898411-5929644 GCF_000754665.1 Bison bison bison | reverse complement strand
TCAAACTGGAGCCTATTATATAGAGTGAAGTAAGCCAGAAAGAAAAACACCAATACAGTATACTAATGCATATATATGGAATTTAGAAAGATGGTAATGATAATCCTGTATGCGAGACAGCAAAAGAGACACAGATGTATAGAACAGTCTTTTGGGCTCTGTGGGAGAGGGCAAGGGTGGGATGATTTGGGAGAATGGTACTGAAACATGTATAATATCATATGTGAAACGAATCGCCAGTCCAGGTTCCATGCATGATACAGGATGCTTGGGGCTGGTGCACTGGGATGACCCAGAGGGATGGGATGGGGAGGGAGGTGGGAGGGGGGTTCAGGATGGGAAACACGTGTACACCCGTGGCGGATTCATGTTGATGTATGGCAAAACCAATACAATATTGTAAAGTAATTAGCCTTCAATTAAAATAAATAAATTTATATTTTAAAAATGAAAAAAAAAGAAACAAAGGCAAGGAGAGAAGAATTTTAGACAGGGCAAAAAAGAAATTAAGACGTCTTTGACTCAACTCCATGCATAAGTACATGTATGACTCAAAAACAACTTCAGAGTATATACATTTTCATATGGTTTATAGCATTTATATTGATTCAGCACATAAACTGATGAACTGAACCCAGTGGTTTTCAGTGGGAGTAATCCTAATCTTGGGAGTTGTATGGGCATTTTATTGGGGGTATTTTTGTTTCACACAATGCTTGGGGAGCACCATGGGCACTTAGCAGTCAGGAGCCAGAAATGCTAGACATCCTGCATAAGACTGTCCCATACAATGAAGAACTGTTCCAAATCCAACAGGACTTGTAAATGTCTGATCAGACTTTCTAGAAAGGTGACAAACTTATTCATAGTTATCTGAGCCTAGAAGTAAACCTCCTTTGTTTATACAAAGACATTTTTACGTAGTTTTAATAGCACTGAATTCTCCAGGGAAATTAAGGTAAGATTGCATTTAAGAATTAAATGCTACAATTATTCAATATTTCACAAAAGCATATCACTGAAGCCAAAAACAGCTTTGGTATGTGTGTTAACCAACAAAACACATTTTCTGATGTGCATTTTGCAACTTCCCTTTTCACAGTGACTCTGTACAGGTACAAGTATGTGACTTCTTAATTACGTCTTCTAGTCTAGTCACACCTGAGCACTTACACACAAAAGTATGCATTATTTTAAGTTATTTTAATGTTCATTCTCCTTTATGTTCCAGTTATGGCATTTATACTGATTTTGAATGTTGAAATATGTAACTAGGTAGACTGTATTACCTAAGAAATTTCATTTCAAGATAGTAGAGAGAACAATAAAATAACTGTCTTAGAAAGATGGAGTTAGGCCCGAAAGAGCTGAAAACCCCAGGTCTAGAACATTGCTACAGTTACACATCTAACACACACATAAGAAAATATTTTAAAATACACAGCCTGGGACACATCCCACAGAGTCTCACAGTATAGCTGAGATAGAATCGGATGTCTAAATTGTTTTCAATCACTGCGCCAGATTTCATGTGCAGCCAACGCTGAAAAACCACTGAGCTAGGCTAAATTAAAAAGGAGGTCACCAAACATACAAGATAGATTAAAACTGTAAAATACTATTCTATACTTATAGTTAAACTATTGTCTTACAGGAATTAACATTTTTATAATAATGAGGTGGGAAAGACTTTCTAAAGCAGGACATTAAACCTAGACACCATAAATGAAAAGATGTATATGCTAACAACATAAAAATAAATAACTTGTATATCAGAAAGAAGAAAACCTAATACCTCAAATATGGTTGAAAATAAAGAACTAGGAAAACAAAATCTAAACTATGTATATGGCTAGTGTTAAATGTCTCCAAAATACAAGGAGGTCTTATAGAATAAATAAGAAAAGGGTGAATATTTCCATAAAATTGGGGGAGAAAACTGAAAGACATGAAGAGAAAATTCATGCCTAAAAAAGAAATGCCAATAAACAAAAAACACCAAGAAAAAAACAGTGATCAAAGAAATGCTAATAGACACAAAATATCATAGGTGACCCATTAGTGTGCTAAAGAAAAATGAAAATAACTGTATTCAAACGTTTCTAGGGTGTAAGCAAGTAAGGACTCTCTAACTCATCATTAGAATTATAAGTTTCCCTAATCTTTCTGATGAGTGTTTGGTAGAGAACATCAGAATTTTTAAATTGCATTTTGCTGGCATAGAAGTAATACTTATAATGTGATTAACCCTAATTAAAATGATACATTGTCACCCTGTTTATTTAACTTATATGCAGAGTACATCATGAGAAACGCTGGACTGGAAGAAACACAAGCTGGAATCAAGATTGCGGGGAGAAATATCAATAACCTCAGATATGCAGATGACACCACCCTTATGGCAGAAAGTGAAGAGGAACTCAAAAGCCTCTTGATGAAAGTGAAAGTGGAGAGTGACAAAGTTGGCTTAAAGCTCAACATTCAGAAAACGAAGATCATGGCACCCGGTCCCATCACTTCATGGGAAATAGATGGGAAACAGTGGAAATAGTGTCAGACTTTATTTTTCTGGGCTCCAAAATGACTGCAGATGGTGATTGCAGCCATGAAATTAAAAGACTTACTCCTTGGAAGGAAAGTTATGACCAACCTAGATAGCATATTCAAAAGCAGAGACATTGCCAACAAAGGTCCGTCTAGTCAAGGCTATGGTTTTTCCTGTAGTCATGTATGGATGTGAGATTTGGACTGTGAAGAAGGCTGAGCACCGAAGAATTGATGCTTTTGAACTGTGTTGTTGGAGAAGACGCCTGAGAGTCCCTTGGACTGCAAGGAGATCCAACCAGTCCATTCTGAAGGAGATCAGCCCTGGGATTTCTTTGAAAGGAATGATGCTAAAGCTGAAACTCCAGTACTTTGGCCACCTCATGGGAAGAGTTGACTCATTGGAAAAAGACTCTGATGCTGGGAGGGATTGGGGGCAGGAGGAGAAGGGGACGACAGAGGATGAGATGGCTGGATGGCATCACTGACTCGATGGACGTGAGTCTGAGTGAACTCCGGGAGTTGGTGATGGACAGGGAGGCCTGGCGTGCTGCGATTCATGGGGTCGCAAAGAGTCGGAGACGACTGAGCGACTGAACTGAACTGAACTGAAATGATATACATAAATAAGCTGAAGAATGCTCACCGTAGATTTGTTAAAATATTAGAAAATTGGCACTAATTTTCCAGTTTTTCTATAAGAAAAAGCCAATTTTGTTCTTCCCTGTATAGTTTCCCAATACTGTTATCTTTTACAAATATCATACATTATATTTATAAGTAGAAGCAAACATAATTATCTTTCTTATATCTAGTAATGTTGATTCAGGGGGAAGCATTTTTATATGAAAGAGAAAGAAGTAAAATCACTATTAATAAACACAACTTCTTAATGTTTGTTTATTTTGGAAAACCTGGTTGTAACTCCAATAATCCCTTAAATGTATTAATTTTTAAATATTAAAAAAACACTTCAATAAATTCTTTTATAACAGCAAAGAAATCTTTTGTAACACAAAGAATAAGTAAACTCACCAATTTTTAAATATTATTATTTTATTTTTGAGCTCCCCATGTGGCACTAGTAATAAAGAACCTGCCTGCAAATGCAGGAGACGCAAGAGATGCAGGTTCAACCCCTGGGTCAGGAAGATCCCCTGGAGTAGGAAATGGCAGCCCACCTCCAGTATTCTTGCCTGGGAAATTCCATGGACAGAGGAGCCTGGAGGGCTAAGTCCATGGGGTCATAAAGAGTTGGACATGACTGTATCACGCAATAGATATCTGATGATTTATTCTAAAATAAGTACCATTTAGGAGATATAATTTACTATATATTTATCACTGTTTATTTTAAATTTAGGCCATCCAAAAAGAAGATCAGAAAAATCCCTAACAATTCTTGCTCTGACCAGTCTGAGATGGTCTTGATTGCTTAATTACAAAAGGAGAGGATTGATGAAATGTTAGGACAGGAAGAGAAAATCCATTTATTTCTTCTTTCTTACACAAGATAACCTTTATGCTATAATCGTAATGTTTTCCTCCCTGAGTTGGACACGAAGCCACTACAGCTCAATAACCCATTTAAAAACTATTTAACATTTAATTTTGGTTGGATTAAATACTCATTTCAGGGCAGCTTATTATTTTGTGGGATAGCATGTGGGAAGGGTCAATATATATTGAGCCCAGCCTGGGTAAAATACATCTAATTTACAACTAAGGGCTCACTAGACATTTATACTGTAACTGGACTGCATTCAGTCATCTCTAAGGCAGCTTCTCAAAGGCAAAAAAAAAAAAAAAAACTATGATTCTGCAATATCCATTTCTAACAAATATGTGAATTACGTCAAAAAGACATGAAAACTCTTTGTGCATGCATGCTAAGTAAACTTCAGTTGTGTCAACTCTTTGCAACCCTATGGACTGTAGCCAGCCAGGCTGCTCTGTCCATGGGATTCTCCAGGCAAGAATACTGGAGTGGGTTGCCATGCCCGTGTCCAAGAGATATTCCCAACCCAGGGACTGAACCCATGTCTCTAACATCTCCTGTATTGGCAGGCGGGTTCTTTATCACTAATACCATATGGAAAGCCCCTGAAATCTCCTCATGTGAGACTTATGAAAATCTGGAATGGTATTTTCCTCAGATTTGGGGTCATTTAAAGATGAAGGAAATTGGCTTAAACTGTGGAAAAAAGAAAATGAATTCTTTTAAGCCAGCTTATTCAACAAGTTCATTTGTAATAGATAACCACTGTTACTACAATTAACAACCATTAATTTGCACAATCATCTACAGTTTGTCTCCCATGAGCAAAACTTAGGATATTTGAGTTGCCATGAGACTTGCAGGAAAGAAAGAAGACCCAAGTGTTCCATTCACTTGCAACCTCTTAATGGCAAATAAATAATATCTTCTTCATGCTTCAAATGTAGTATACTAATGAACTGCAGGTTGACAGATGTCTGAAGACCTGAAAAGCCGGAATCTGGGAAAAGAAAACTGGAAAGCTAAGCAGTCTGTGTAACAAGCTACCGCTGACTGACAAGTATTGATTAAAATCTTGCATAAATTCTCCTTAGAGCACGCTAGAGACCTCGTGAGAGACATTAGACTTATCACTTTAAAAGCTTTCTGGATGCTGTATCAAATGTAGAACAAGAATGCCTTCCCACAGCCTTAATCACATTAGACAGATAGGGCCAAATACATAGACAGAGTAAGGCAAGGGGATGGTTACAGGGCAAGAAGTCGACAAAATTAATAAATAATTACTCCTTAGGAAAATGGGGATTACAGTCTCCTGGTTAATTAAGGAATCTCATAATAAATAACAACATGTGTCCCAAAGTAAGTCAATCACCATCTAGTACAAGGTTCAGGTCAAATCCATTCTGACACCTATTTTTGGAAAGTTTTATTGAAACAGCCACATTCACAGTTTACACTCACTCTTTTCATACTACAACAACAGAGTTGAAGAGCTGGGACAGAAATCTTACAATCCACAAAGCATGCACAAGGGGGTTTCATGCCTTTTGCACATAATTCACATATTTGTTAGGAATGGATATTACAGAATCATAGATCTTTTATCATTGATAAAAAATAAAAAAAATATTTATTATCTGGCCCTCCACCAAAAAAGTTTGCCAACCTCTGACCTACTGAGAGGTCATATCAAGATGGAATGATGCAATTGATACATTTTATCTGAAAGGGCAAAATAATTAATTCTCTACACACTTCCAATTTTCCTTGAAAGAAATCTCCATGCTAGATTAATTGAAATGTCAGTGCTGAGTTCTAGTGGAACATGGCAGATGGGCACATGCATTTTATCTCCCCAACACAAGTAATCTATCAAGTTTTTAACTCCCAAAGTAAACCAGAAGGGCCGTCAGTGGATGAAGGGTTTAACCTCTTTTCTGTAAGTCAGAAAGTGAGGATAAAAGGACAGGCTAAAGAAACAGGGCAAACAAGGCTGCCTCAGAGTGGCAGGTAAGTTTTTGACTTAGTTACCTTCAAATTTTCAACTCCTGCCAAGCAGAACTCCAACAAGAATCCGGAATTGAAGACGATGTATGGGGCAGAGAATGGGATTAAGGAGTGACTGAAAAAGAAAGTATTAACCAGAAGTCTCTATACAAGAGAGTCCCAAAACAGCTCCTTACTACTGGCATGATTTTGAGCAAGTTGTAGAGTTGAATGCAATGCTAAAATTATCTCTGATCCAGATCACTGCTTTTACTTTCTGCTTGGTCTTCCTTCCCTCATGCTTACCCCCTTATAAGGGTTTCCTCAAACAGCAGTCTCATTCTTTGAGTGGCTTAAAGTTATGATCACTTTATTAGAGAGGAATAAATAAGATCTATGCATGCTTAATAGTTGTGGAGTGAACAATATTTTTTAAAGAATACATTAACATATAATTATATTACAATAAAATGTGCCCATTTAAGAGTATAGTTTGATGTGAACAACATCAAAATTAAGATATAGAATGTTATTACTTCCAAAAGTTCCTTTGTGGGCCTTCACATTCAAGCCCTCCATCCCCAACAACCACAAGATATGGTCTCCATTATTACAGACTAGTTGTGCCTGTTCCAGAACACACTACTACTCTCCATCTGGCTTTATCGCCTCTGTAAAAAGTTTCTGAGATTCAGTCATGTTGATGCTTGCTGCATGCATCACCAGTTGTTGTTTATGGCTGAGAAATAGTAAATGACATGTGTATCTATGTGCATACACACGTGCACACACAAATACAAATACACACACACCTACCTAGGAGTAGAATGCTAGGTTAGTTGGTAAGTATACATTTAACACTTTTAGAAGGTACCATACTTTTCCAAAGCAGTTATAACATCTCACATTCCCACCAGCAGAGTATGAGGTTCCAGTCGTTCTGCTTCCTTGATAGCACTTGGTATCGTCGGTCTTTACCATTTTAGCCATTCTAGTGGGTATATAATGGTATCTCATTGTGCTTATCATTTTCATTTCTCTAATGACTAATGATATTTAAGCCTTTTTTCTGTATATGTCACTGAAGTGTCTATTCAAATCTTTTGTCCACTTTTCTGGATTACCTTACTATTGAATTGCAAGCACTGTTTAAAAATTACAGATACAACTCTTTGGTCGGATATACATGAACTACAAACATTTTCCCCAGCTTGTGGCTTGCCTTTTCAACTTTGCTCTAGTCCACTTTATCCATATGTCTTATATAGTTAGTGCTTTCTGTGTCCAGCCTGAAAAACTTGACCTAGAAAATTCAAAGATTTTCTCCTAAGTTTTCTTCTGTAAGTTTTATACCTTTGGCTTTTACATTTAAGCCTGTAATCTATTGTGAGACTTTGGTAGGGGAGGGGGTGCTGTGTATATATATATATATAGCCACCAGGGAAGCCCCTATATTATATATATATATATATATACACAGAGAAAGAGAGAGAGAGAGAAAGATCAATTCTTTTCCATATGCATATCTATCACTGTTTGTTGAAGATCATCCTTCCTGATTAATTCTTTATGTGGTGTATGTTTTCATTTTGATGAATGCTTGAATTCATTTATTTCTGCTTGTTTTCAATATTAGGATTAAAAAACTTAAATCAGACACACACACACACACACAGAAGACTATCCTTTCAACCTTGAATTACCTTGGCACCTCTGTAGAAAATAAACTGGCTATATATGTGTGGGATTGTATTTATGTTTTTAAAATTTTTCTATATATTATGATGTTTTGACATCTTAAAAACCTTTCTGGCTGGAGAGAGACTACCCATCCCAGAGCTAGCCAATTCTTGTGCATGTGTGCTAAGTCATCCCAGTCATGTCCAACTCTGTGCGATGCTATGGACTGTAGCCCACCAGGTTCCTCTGTCCATGGGATTTGCCAAGCAAGAATACTGGAGTGGGTTGCCATGCCCATGACCAGGGGATCTTCCTGATCCAGGGATAGAATCCACATCTCTTATGTCTCCTGCATTGACAGGTGGGTTCTTTACCACTAGTACCACCTAGGAACAGACAGCAAAAGGCTCAGCAGGGAGCATGCCTTTGATATGCAAACTAACCAATCAGAGACCTACCTCCTCCATCTGCTTTAAAATTCACGGAGTCAGGTAGGGCAACTAGCAACCACTCCTATAGCTCACTAGAGACCACTCCTATAGCTCAAATCTCCCTGGAATTATTCAAATTAGCCAGTCTGAAACTGTTTGTCTTACCCTTCTTAGCCTTCTGCGGAAACCTTACTAAAGGCGCTAGCCTCTAATTTCCCCTCTCTTCTCCTTTCTGCCTCCTGAGAGGCTCCCCCATGTAATGCCATGTGGCGATTCATGGTCCTGTTTCTAGATATATGAGTATAATAAACTGTTTTTCCTGAGCTTCTCCGAGTCCCCTCTTGCGGCCACAACTACCTATCACAGAAAGAACACAGAACAGGGCCTGTTCCTGAACTCTCTATTCTATTCATTGTGCTGTATGTCTATCCTAAAACCACTGTCTTCATTACTGCAGCTTTAGCATAAGTGTTTAAATCAAGTGGTCTACACCCTGAAACTTTGCTCTCCTTTTAATAAAGGACTCAGTTTAAGTCTTCTGCATTAACACATAAATTTTAATCAGCTATCAATCTTTGGGACTTTGAGTAGGATTGCACTGAATCTAAATCTAGAAAGCGATATTTTGAAATCATGTATTTGTAACTTTTTATTGATTTTGAATTTTTAAAATTCATACTTAAATTTAAACTTTGTGTTCTAGAACAGCATGCAATTATCATTAACCTTGAAAACATAAGAGTAAAGGTACAACTAGCAAACTATGGAAAATGGAGTGATAGAGAAGAGGAAAGAGTGGGAATATTAATATCTTCACCTTTAACGTAGGGAATCAAGAGATACTGTTTAGAATTGATAAAACATGGATGGGGGCTTGCACACAACATTTAAAATTACAAACACGAGAAAAAGAAATTTAACCTAACAGACATATAATACTTATCACAATTCTAACACAGCAAAAGCAGATTTTTTTTTCCACCTAAAACTGGGTCTATTACACTCGCTTCCCCATGTCAGTAAAGAGAATCATCTACCCAATTTTTAAAGCCAAAAGCCAAGGAGTCACTCTTGATTCTTCTCTTTCCCATCCCCATGTTCACTTCCCCTACATTTTTTTTTCATATAGTCTAATCCCCTGCAATCTGAGCAACAATATCCAGTTGCCTCCATGCAGATGTTTAATGGGTATAGACTAAACATTTGTATATTATAATTCTCCTCTTAGAACCTGTTCTTCACTAAAATTTCTGTAAGTCACTAATTAGCACCACCATTCACCCATAGTTACTCCAGCCAGAAACTTAAAAATTGTATGTCTGTTCTTTTTGTCTAACCTCTTACATCTATCGACAAACTCTTTTAGCTACACCTGCAAAATATGTCTCAAATTCAATGATTTCTTATCACCTCTACTGCTACCACTCTAACCCAAGCCATCAGAGCTCTTGACTAGACCAATGCCTGACACATGCTGAGTTCTCAACTTGAATGAATGAGCATCCATGAGCAAACTCAGTCAGTTCTTCCTTCAAAAGATATCTCAAATCTAACCAGTTCTCTTTGCTGTTACTACTCTAGTCCTATCAACCATCATACAGAAACCAGACTACTATAATCAACTATAGAGAAACCTATTAGAGGTTTCTCTAATAGGTTAGAAACCTCTAATAGGTTTCTCTATCTCTACCCTTGCCTCCTATACCGTTCCCACAGCAGCCAGAAAACTTCCTTTCAAATTTCAATACTACTAATCCATACTACTAATCCCCATTCCCTTCTCAGAACCCTCGAGTAGCAGCTCATCACACAGAAAACAAAATGTTTATTTTTAGCCATAGGAAACAATGGCCTCATAACCTGACCCCTCCTATCTCTCTCATCTTATCTCCTATAAAACTCTCTTTGTTGTTCACTCTGGTTCACCATATTGGCCTTCCTGTCCTTCACTGAACACACCATATTCATTCCTGCTTTTACATTTGATGTACATCCAACCTGAAATTTCTTTCTCCAATATTCACATGTCTTGATTACTTCTTTTAGGTCTCCACTCAAATGCCACCTCCTGAGAAGTCTTAGATAGAGAAATATTTATCTCCCTATAGACATGGATATGGATATATCTCTTTCTCGGTATTATATATTAGCTATATAGAGAGAAGATAAATATAGATAGGTATATGTACATATGTGTGTAGGTATATACATACATACATAGTTATATCAAAATCGACTCCCAATCCCAATCATTTTCTCTTACCCCCTTTGTTTCAGGCATAAAAATAAGGCAGTATTATATATCTGTCTCACAAGGAAAATGAAAGCTCCATAAAGGCAAGGATTTTCTGCGTCTTGTTCAATAATACTCGGTCAGGGAGATGGAAGGGAGATTCTGGAGGGAGGGGACATGGGTACATCTGTGGCTGATGTTTGACAGAAAACAACAAAATTCTGTAAAGCAATTATCTTTCGATTAAAAGTAAATAAAGTGGCCAAAAGAAACACTGTGTCAGAGTCAAGAAAAGTCCTGCCATCAGCACTACTATTTGCTGAGTAAATTAATAGATGAATGAATGATCAAGTCCTTCAAGTCTTAACTCATTGGTCTCACCTCCAACTGCTTTTTTCCCATACAATTAATTTTTTAAGATCTTAATTTTTAGAGCAGTTTTAAGTTCACAGCAAATTGAGAGGAAAGTACCTAAAGTCCCCATGTATCGTCTGCCCCTACGCACATATAGCCTCCTCTGTTACCAACATCCCCACAACAGAGGTGCATGTGTTAGAACTGATGAACTTATGTTGACACAACATTACTACCCAAAGCCCACAGTGTACACTAGGGTTCACTCTTGGTGTGGAAAATCCTTTCTAATAGCGCTTGGGAGGCTATTTTTATATATGTATAAAATATCATTTTCATTTTTTATATGAATTTGTGAATCTGTTTACATCCAGCTTCTTTTCATTTCTCTAAGATAACAAGCTTTTTCCTACTTCAAGTGCCTTTACATTTGCTGTTCCTTTTACATTAAAAAAAACCTGTTCATGGCTGATTCATATCAATGTATGGCAAAAACCACTACAATGTTGTAAAGTAAGTAGCCACCAATTAAAATTAAAAAAAAAAAAAATCTGTTCCCAGACATTTCCAAAACTAGCTACTTTTAGATTCCAGGCCAGATGTCACCTCTACAGGAAGTCCCTCTGTAACCACCCATGCAATGGCAAGTTAATACTCAGCCAAATCATACTCACTTACATTAATACAATCATGGCATTTGTTACTGTCTCCTCACTCCTATGAACTTTATAAATGCCAGGGCCTAGTTTACTTGTTCATTGCTAACTGCCCACCACCCTAATCCCAATTTGGAACAGTGACTAGCTAGCAGGTACTCAGTAAATATCTGCTGGATAAACTCTGGAAGAATGGAGGATCCTGATATAGCTATGCAAGAAGAGAGACAGGAAGGAGATGTCAACATAGGTAAGCTACATTCCCTGTCCATCAGAGCAGGAAGTTAATAGATAATACCTATACTGGTGAATCAAAAAATATTACTATGTCTCACTTGTACGTGGAGTCAAAAAAAAACAAAACAAAACAAAACAAAAAACTTATAGATACAGAGAACAGATAGGTAGGTATTCACCAGAGGCAGAAGACTGGGGAGGAAGTAAAGATGGTCAAGTGATACAAATTTCCAATTTATAAGAATTAAATAATTCCTGGGATGTAACGTACAGGATGGTGACTATAGTTAACAACATGTATATATGAAAGTGATAAAATAGATCTTAAATGTTCTCATCACAATAAAAAACATTATAGTTACGTGTGGTGATAGATGTTAATTAAACTTGTTGTGATGATCTATCAAATATACACCTATCAAATCATTATGTTGTACATCTAAAATTATCACAGCATTAAATGTTATTTATATTTCCATTAAAAAGAAATATTACTACAGACAGATTATTTAGAGATGCTGTAATTTTTTTAAATCTAATTCAACAATTATCACTAATGAAAGGTATTCATTCAATCATTCATTCATTCACACATTATACTACAGCTGCAGCATGCAGCACACGCTCAAGGAGCCTGACGTCTAACTAGACACAGGAAATTAACCCCAAAATTAACACAATTAGTTTTCTGTATGATAAAGAAGGAATACAAACTAGTTTCAAGGGGGTAAGAAAGAAGGGAGTGACATTTAATTTAAGTTCTAAAGGATAAATAGAAATTCAGTAGCTAGGGGGAGACTTCTGGTCTAGGTCCAGGAACTTTTATAGCCAAAGGCCCTGAAGTAAAAACATGTAAAGTCTGTGAGTTTGAATTTCATCCTGAGGAAAAGGAGGGCCAGGGTCTAAAACTGGCGAATAAGAGATTAAGCTGCCATTTCCCTGGTGGTTCAGAGAGTAAAGAATCTGCCTGCAATACAGGAGTTCCAGGTTTGATCCCGTGGTCGGGAAGATCCCCTGGAGAAGGGATTGGCTACCCACTCCAGTATTTTTGCCTGGAGAATTCCATAGACAGAGGAGCGTGGTAGGCTGCAGTCCATGGGGTCTCAAAAAGTCAGACACAATTGAGCAACTAACACTCTCCCTAGAAAAAATATAACACTCTGGTTCCTGTGTAGAAAATAGAAGCTGGCAGATTAAAGACTGCAGACAACCTTGGAAAAGAGATCATGGTAATGTGTACAAGAGTAGTTGTAGAGAAGCTAGAGAGAAGTGAGCCAATGCAGACCTTCAGGTGGTAGAATAAGCAGAACATGGTGGTAAATGGGATGTGGGGTCAGAGATGATGACACCATGGCACCTGGGACTGCTGAGTGGTTGGTGAGATTATTTACTAAGGTTGAAAAACACAGAGTAAAGCAGGTTTGGGGGAAGATAATGCACTCAGGTATAGATACACAAGATTTCAGACACCAAGTAGAGGTGCCCGTAAGATGCGGGTCTGGTGCTCAGGAGAAAGGAAGAGGCTGGAGATGGAGTTCTGAGAAAAATTAACACAGAGATGCCAATTGAAGCCATGAGAGTGGAGGGGATCATTCCACAGGCAACCATAAAGTGAGATAAGAAAAGCTCAAGCCCGCAGAATGCTGTAGAAATCTAAAGTTAAACATGATCAAATAATTTTAACCTTTATACAGTATTCCTTTTTTGTTCACAATTAGACATGAAGTCAACTTCTCTACAGAGCACCCAGTGCATATCCTAGCAGCCTGAAGCCCAGTTTGGCTTTCTTCATTATCATCATTTTGGGTTTGACAACTCATTAAATCACCCTGCTAAGTGCTCACTAATGTGGGATTCATCAAAAATGAATCAAATCATTCTACAACTAAACATCAAATGCAAACTCAAAAATATGATTCACATTTTTAAGACGTCTATAATTACCAACATAAAATAGAGCCTCTTCCTGCTAATATAGTACTTTTAAAAAGTAGATAAACTGCAGTTTGATGTGGTGCCTAGCTGCTTATTTCGCTCAGCCCTTAATTCAATTAGAAACGTACATATTGTGAATCAAATTAAATCCAACAGAGATGAAGTAATAATTGGTGAACCTGTCTGAAACTGGTTTATTTGCTATCAATATTACAAATTTTGAGAACTTTTGTAAGAAAACTTAGCCTGCTCCTCTTCTTTGACTCATAACCATTGGTGATATTCCAATTACGCCAATATAGAAATAAAACTGGATCCTATATATAAGCCAGAGCCCATCTATTACAATATCTGACACCCCATAAGAGAGTCTACACAGAAGAATATAAACATTTCTGACATAGCAGTAAATATGTACATATGTGTACAGTACGCATGAAACATATACTGACAGTTTGGTGTATATCTTCCACACAAAACAAACACACAGAGATTATCTCTGAAAAACAGAAGTAGGAATGGGGGAAGAACACTGGAGGAAGACTTTTTACACGGCAACCCACTCCAGTACCCTTGCCTGGAGAATCCCATAGAGAGAGGAGCCTGGTAGGCTGCAGTCCATGGGGTCACAAAGAGTGGGACACGACTGAGCGACTTCACTTTCACTTTCAATCTATAGTGTGCTAACTTTTATAATGCAAATGCATCCTGGTTTCCCTTATGTTTAAAAACGAGGTGTGAGAACTGATGCCACTGATATCTTTCTTAGGGACTCAGGGGACATTACACCCAGTAACACCTCAGCCCCCTGTGGACAACTCACTGATGCGATGGCCCCACACATCAAATGCTAAGCTGGTGAACAAAAGTTATGTCCCCCTCAGGTAAACGTATTATAGATTATATGTTATGAATTCACATCTTCTCTATCAATTTCCATTCCAAGTGCTCTTGTTCATTACAGTTCATAGTTCAGTTGTCAGTTTAATTTTGTGCTCCTTTGTACGTATCCGCAATAATTACAGTGTTTAATGCTGTACCTTAAGGGTGAGTTTAACAGAGCAGTTTAAATGCATATGTTCCGGCCATTCTCTGACTCCCACACCACCTTTGTGCACACACTCCATCCCCCCCACCCCCACACACACACAAGCATATGCACTAACTGTGTTATAGATGGTATCTTTCATCTTACTAGCTATTTTACCATTACCTTCTACAGTATCTGACGATGACATTATTATTAATGCTACAGTAAAGAGCTAATATATGTGGTAAAAATACACGCACTATAATGAATCAAAATGACAAACCTACCCACCAGACTTCCTCTACTCATTCTAACCAGATAACGGGTTTTGCTTTTTTGTTTCTTGAGTGTACTGTAAAAGGAGGGAGTAGCACTGGGGAAAACATTCATAAAAACAAGGGAAAATAAAAGCAAATGTTCAGGTCATTGAGAACAGAAAGGAAGCTTAGCGAGAAAATCTGTATCAAGTAACATGATAATTCATTGGTTCTATATGGAGTCTTCTTAACTTGAAGTTCCCTGAAACATGTAGCTCAGTTTCACATGAATAAAATATCTAAACCATCACCATGGATAGTCTTTCCAGAATTTATTTTGCAGAAAAGGGGTGGGTTTGTTTTCATATTTTGCTTTTTGTTGCTATTATTGCTGATGATCTTATACAACTCTGGCATCTTTAAAATTCTGATAGAAGTTTTGGTTTACAAAATGAGGTATAGCGCATTCAATTGATTTTCATGTTCCTTATTTTTATTAGGAAAATGTTATTTCTAACCTTCTATTTCTTGTATTTTTTTTTGTTTGCATTCCTTGGGGATGTACTCATGAGGCTGTACATCCTTATTAAAAATAAAATAAAGGCCAGGGATGAAAAGGAGATTACAATAGAAAATGGAAAGCTACAGCTAATCAGAATGTTAGAGCAAGAATGAAATTTAGGGTTAGAAGAGACATTAAGAGTTTGGATTCTGACTACCTGGATTCATTTAACAAACTGCAGAGCCTACAAGCTATACAATGTTTGGCAGGCTGCTTGCCATTCTTACACCTCAGTTTCCTTAATAGTAAAATAAGCATAATAATAATAGTTAGTCCTTTGAAGACTCTTGTTAAGAATAAATAGAATACAATAGGGCATGGCATATAGTAGATGTCTAATACATATGAGCTCTTAGTAGGAGTACAAAATAGGAAACTAAGGCCCAGAGAGATTAAGTGCTTCCTCTGAGATAATTTAATTGGCCTGATGGCAGAATATTATTAAAATGGGTCCTCTAATTTTTGTATGTTTCTTTTCCATTTAGAACACTTTATCTGTAGTCTGGAGAAATTATTTTCAAAGGAAAAAGTGATATAGCAGAAATCCTTCAGATAAGCACAGCCTAGATTTAAAAGAAGGAAAAGAGGAATTTTCACTTGTGTGTGTATACATGTATGCATGTACACACACATACACACACACACCAAAATAAGAAGCAAAATGTATGGATGGAGGGTGGGTGAGAAGTGACACAAACACAAAACCTCCAATTACGACTTTTTATTATGACACAATTCATTAGAGCATAATTAAATTTCTTATTAAATGATTAATCATAAGGTTAGAAGAAAAGGTCATGTTGAATGTTAGTTATTCATCCTTTAAAGAATTTCAAAGATGTGAACAGCAGTACTCTCATAGACTGTCAGTTGTTACAAATTAACTCAAACTCTTGAAAGGCACTAGGCATTATCTTTAAAAATTCAAACTACATATATCCTTTTACTAATCAATATAATGTGGAAGAATTTGTCCTACAATTAATTTGCACAAGTGTGCAAAAATGTGCACAAAAGGATGTTTATTGGTGCACTACTGGCAATACCAAATATTGGGGGGAAATCACACATTCATTAGTGGGGAAATTATGATTGCAGTACATTCATGTAATAGAATAAACAAAATGATAACAAAAGTTGTTCTAGATAGAATATTAAATGAAAAGATAAATCAAAGTATACAAGAATCTGTGCCAGAATAACCTGTATCTGCTTTTTAAAACAAAAGATAAAGATACATGAATGTGTTTGCACAAAAAATGCTTCAAAGTTACACAAGAAACTTAACAGCGGTTAGCTCTGGGAAATGGGATTTAGATCAAGAGGACAAGAAGATGGAGAGGAGTAAACATTTAACTTTTCTTCAGTGATATATGAGCTTCCCAGATGGCTCAGCTGGTAAAGCACCTTCCTGCCAATGCAGGAGATGCAAGAGATGCAGGTTTGATCCCTGCATCGGAGAGATTCAGGGAAGATCCCTGGGTTGGGAGAAAGACATGGCAACCTGCTCCAGTATTCTTGTCTGGAAAATTCCATGGACAGAGGAGCCTGGTGGGCTACAGTTCATGGGATCACAAAGAGTCAGACACATATATATACACACATGTACATGTATATATTTATATACTATATAAAGTTTATATATTATATATATATATAATTTTTAGCATATATATATATGATTTTTAAGTTGAAAGAAAACAATGTTACAATAAATAAAAGACTATGAAGAAACAGTTCATCAGGCATAACGGAGAACAAATTTAAGAGTAGAGAACTTATATACAGCAGAATTCTTACCTGACACTTAGCACTACAGTATTTGGCGATTCGGCATTGAGAGCATCGCATCAGCTTTTCCTTCCTATTAAAGAATAAAAATAAAGTTAAAAAATAAAGTTCACATTAGGAAATGAATGAGAATCATATATGGCTGAAGAAAGAATGAAAACGTAAGTCAGCACGCTGACACCAAGATGTTCTACTCACTCCATCTGTATAGTCCATGAGACTTAAATTTTCACAGTGGTGAACATCTTCTTTCAGTGTGAAACTAGTGACTTTTTAAAAATAACTAGTGTTCTTTTTTAAAAATTATGGTAAAATATATGTAACATAAAATGTGCCACTTTAACTATTTTGAAGTGCATAGTTTTAGTGGCATTAAGAACATTCATTAAGTGGCATTAAGAACATTGTGTAACAATCCCCACCACTAATGTTCTTTTTAACATAAATTTAATGAAAATACAGAGATTCCCACTTAGGCAAAAAAAAAATCACTTTAATAGAGTTTTTAATCTCTGCATATGAAATTCAGAATCCAGTCTATCAACTAACTCAAAGTATCCTATGCCTTTCAAATATAAAAACTGTCCAAGTTTAAATTTATCATATAGGTTAATTGTAATATACTCTTTCTAGGAAATGATTTTTAATTCCATTAAATTCAATTACTACTTTCAACATGCTAAATTGGGATACACCAAAGTTATGTTCCCCTAGGTTGCCTGAGGAAGAAACAGTCAAAACAAAGAAAAACTTTATTATAAAATGAAACAATAAATTTGATGATGAGACTCATAGTGACAAATAACAGACAGGACTGTGCATGCGTGCTAAGTCACTTCAGTTGTGTCTGACTCTTCACAACCCCATGGACCGTAGCCTGCCAAGCTCCTCTGCCCATGGGATTCTTCAGGCAAGAATACTGGAATGGGTTGCCGTTTCCTTCTCCAGAGGATCTTCCCAACCCAGGATCAAACCCCTGCCTCCTGCAGCTCTTGCACTGAAGGTAGATTCTTTACCACTAAGCCACCAGGGAAGCCCACATTATAAAATAAAAACAATAAATCTGATGATGCAATTCATAGTGATACATAACAGACTATAGATGCATTCAAGGTGGCCAAGAGCATTAAAAGTCAAACTATAATACTAATATCAGTGATGAAACAAGAAGAAATCTTTCTGAGCACTTCTGATGTGCCAGGTATGGTTCAAACTTCTTTATATCTATTGACTCACTTCAGACAGTTCTGTAAGTAAACAGTTTTATTACGCTCATTTAAGAGATAAGAAGTAGATGACCAAGGAAACACACCATAAAGTGCAATGCGGTAGGTGACACTGAACGGGTAAGAACAAAAACCACAGAGAATCAAAACATGAATATATCAGGCACCTCATTCACAGGAGAACGGAGTGAGATACGGAGCATATAACATGGGGAGAGGTTAAAGGTCTAAATAAAGCAAAGTCAAAACACCTCCTTCCCCCAAGTGTAGAATTATAGCTGTCAGAAATCAATATCCCAAACAACAACCCAAATCCAAACAAGATGGCCTTAGAGTCCTTGTTTTTAATGATCATACTCCACTACCACTATTAGACAAAACTGGATCAAAGCAAAATCCACCCACAGGCAATTGATGAGACACACTTCAAATAAAAGAACACGCAAATCTGGAATGAGAAGAATATGATGGGCAAATAGTTACATTAATATTAAAATTTAATTAATACTAATAGAAAAAAGCCTGTGTCACTATATCAGTATCAGAAAAAAAAAAAAGATGTTAAGGTTAAAAATATTACTGGAGATGAATAAGTCAATCCACAAAGATTAAGAGAGTCCAACCACCTGGTACTAGTACCCAGCAAAAAGTGTACCCAGTCTAAAAATATGTAAAGTAAAAGTAATAGATCTAAGATAAAAATGAGGAATACATAACAAATTAATACAAGTAAAGCCTTTAAAATAGTACCTGGAATATATTAAGTACCATACCAGTATATCACCATAACAGTTATCACTATAACAAGTCTTTTTCAGGAAGTCATAGATGAAGCAGATGAAGAAGAAGCAGCTCTACAATTATTTGATTTCATGTAATACAGACCCTTGCACTTTTTATATGCATGTGTATTCACACACTCTCTTCAGGCACTCACTGACCTTTTACAACATATGCCCACATACTAGGCCACAGAGCAAATCTCAAAAATTACAAAGAATCAATATTATATACATATATATATATAATTTTCTCCAACAATAAAAGAATTAGATTAGAAATCAGCATCAAAACCAAGCCAGTAAAATCTCATATTTATGGAAATTTAAAAGCTTACCTCTATATAATTCAACGATCAAAGAATTGTCATGAAAATTAGAAAATAGATTAAATAATTTTAAACAAGCTAAAAATGTAATCTACAGTAATACTTAAAGGAACATGTATAGCTTTAAATGCTTACATTGACTGCAGTGGTATAACTTTTTAATCTCTTTAATGGTCCTCGTAAAAAAAAAAAAAAAAAGAGTAAATAGGAAATACTAACCATCACTCCCCAACCTGGAAAGGTACAACAAAACCAAAAATATTATCAGAAAAAAAATACTACAGGCTTCAAGAATTGATTACATCAGTATATTTGTGGGAGAAAACAAAGGCAACTTCCAACAGACTTGAAAACAGAAGAAGCTCCAAACTGCCAAAAGATATCCGGCAGAAAGCCTGTCAAGCCTACGAGGAACTGCCACCAAAATTGGGAGAGAATGCTTTCTGCAAAACACTCCTAAGGACGAGGCCCCTGGGGCGCTTCTGAATCCTGCTTTCCTTAGACGTGGCTCCTCAGATTTCTCCTCATTTCCTTTTTTCTTGTCTAAGTTGTTCAGAGGTTATTTCTGCTGCCTGCAAATAAAGATCTCCAACTATATAAAATTTTCATCTCAATTTTTAAAAATAACGAGCAGAATCAAAACACCCAGGAAGGTGAGTGATGAACCTGGCAGCAGGTATTAAAACCTCACCTCCCCACTCCATAGCTTTCAACCACAGACTTTTATGAATTTTAGCACAGACTTTCAGCAAAATGAATAGCAAGATGATTCAAAGTACTTGGATAATTTAGTTGCCATTTGATGCATAAAGAAAAATTCTTTAATATGAGTTATTTAAATGTTTGGGGTTATTTTTACACATCATATAACTATATAAATAAACGTAACTTCTCAAGTTTAAAAAAAAAAAAGTCAACTGAATCCAAGAGAAAAGTTGTGTCTTTGACTAGAGGAACCACTGAGCCTTTGAAAAGTTACTGCTTTTCTCTTTGGGGTAAGGTTCAGAGTAATAGCATATCAGTAAGGTTTCCCTACAGAGAAAAAACTTGGGCAGCAGAGGGAGAGGAAAAGAAGTATTAGAAACACAACCACCAGACAGTTCAAGAAAACATTCTCTTTCTCTTAAAAATCAACATATCATTTCTAATTGAAAAACCCATATTTTTCTTTAAAAAATCAGTAATATACAGGTCAAATAAAAAGAAGAATTAATTAGAAGCCCCTAAATAAAAAGGATCACCTATTCTAGGCATTTCCAGAGGCTAAAACAAGAAATACTGAATGGAAGGTAGAGACAGGCAGATTTTGTTTAAAGGTAAAGATATTTGGGGCAACAGTTCACAATTCAAAAGAAATGCCCTGAGACGGTGGAGTTCTCAGTCTTTTGATATGTTCAAGGAGAATCTGGTATGTACATTTACAGACATGATGTAAAGGAAATTTCAGCACTGCAAAAGAACATGACTTAAGTTTCCTTCTAATTCCAAATTAATTGGTTCTCCTCCTCTTATATAACCAACAAATATAAAATAAATTTGAAGACAAAATTTGGGCATATTATGAAGCCAAATATGATAATCTCAGAGGAGTAGAAAAGTGAGGAAAACAGCTTTCACAGGCTACACAAACATCCTGTTTGCAAACTGATTTATCTCAAGAGTGCATCCAGAACTAGAATTTCTGAATGAAAAAGAATCTAAAGAAATAGGTTAGGAATGTATCAGTAACAGCAAAGTGATGAATTTTTATCTACTCTTCCCTTCAAAGACAAATAGTAGTATGCTACCTCTAAACTAGAGAAGATATACTTTTGTATACTAAAATAAATGAAAGTTTTAGATCCCACTGCAAAAAAGTAAAAAAAAGGGATCCCTTATCACTTGTTCATATAAACTCAGATATGTTATTGAACACAAAGTCAACTCAGAGAAACTTCTCAGCTTGCTCAGTGCTCCAGAGAAAGTGATTCATGGAGCATAAGTGAAGTCCTCTCTTCCAAGTAACACTTAGCTCATAATTAGTTTCTCCAATAGCCTATGCAACTGAAGTATGGAAAAGAAATAAAACTAAGGCAAAATTAATTGTTCTTCTAGTATACAAGAATGTATACTAAACAATCCTAAACAATGCAGGGCGTAGGGGTGTTGGCCCTACCTGCAGGCAAAAATCTGTTTGTAACTTTATAGTGTGGCCCATGTATCTAAGGTTCTGTATCAACGGATTCAACCAAACTCAGACCAGGTAACACTGTAGAGTGTATTTAGTGAAGAGAAAAAAAAAACCTCTGCATATGAGTGGACCTATACAGTTTAAACCTGCGTTATTCAAGGGTCGGCTATATGTGGATATAGAGGAAACTGGTGTATCTAAGAAATAAAAGAAATAAATTGGAAGACTGAGATTGACATATATACAGTACTATATAAAAATAGATAACTAATAAGGATCTGAATTAAATTCACCCATTCTCATCCAGTTTAGTTCACTGATTCCTAAGATGTCGATGTTTACTCTTGCCATCTCCTGTGTGACCATGTCCAATTTACCTTCATTCATGGACCTAACATTCCAGGTTCCTACTTAATACTGTTCTTTACAGCATCCGATTTTACTTTCATCATCAGACACATCCACAACTGAGCGTCATTTCTGCTTTGGCCAAGCCATTTCGTAATTTCCAGAGTTACTAGTAATTGTCCTCCATTCTTCCCCAGTAGCATATTGGACACCTTTCAACCTGGGGGGCTTATCTTTTTATGTCATATCTTATTGCCTTTTTACACAGTTAATGGGGTTTTCGCAGCAAGAATACTAGAGTGGTTTGCCATTCCCTCCTCCAGTGGACCACATTTTCTCCTAACTGTCCACTATGACCCATCCATCTTGGGTGGCCCTACATGGCATGGCTCATAGCTTCATTGAGTTATGCAAGCTCCTTCCAATGACAAGGCAGTGATCCTTGAAGAGTGAATTTAATTCAGATAACCATTGTATCTACTACTGCGGTCAAGAATCACATAGAATAAATGGAGTAGCCCTTATAATCAACAATACAAAATCAACAATACGAAATGCAGTACTTGGATGCAACCTCAAAAAAAAAAAACGGAATGATCTCAGTTTGTTTCCAAGGCAAACCATTCAACATCACAATAAATCAAGTCTATGCCTCAACCACTGATGGCGAAGAAGCTGATCAGTTCTATGAAGACCTAGAAGACATCCTAGAATTAACACCAAAAAATGATGTCCTTTTCATCATAGGTGATTAGAATGCAAAAGTAGGAAATCAAGAGATACCTGGAGTAACAGGCAAGCTTGGCCTTGGAGTACAAAATGAAGCAGGGCAAAGGCCTAGAGAATTCTGTGAAGAGAATGCACTGGTCATAACAAACACCCTTTTTCAACAACACAAGGGACAATTCTACACATGGACATCACCAAATGGTCAATAGAAAAACCAGATGCATTATATTTTTTTGCAGTTGAAGATGGAGAAGCACTATACAGTCAGCAAAAACAAGACCTGGAGCTGACTGTGGCTCAGATCATCAGTTCCTATCCAATTCAGGCTTAAACTAAAGAAAACAGGGAAAACAACTAGGCCAGTCAGGTATGACATAAATAAAATCCCCTATGATTGTACAGTGGAGGTGATGAATAGATTCAAGGGATTAGAGCTGATAAAAGAGTGCCTGAAGAACTATAGAGAGAGGTTTGTAATATTATACAGGAGGCACTGACCAAAACCATCTCAAAGAAAAAGCAATGCAAAAAGGCAAAGTGGCTGTCTGAGGAGGCTTTACAAATAGCTGAGGAAAGAAGAGAAGTGAAAAGCAAGGGAGAAAGGGAAAGATATATGCAACTGAATGTAGAGCTCCAGAGAATAGCAAGTAGAGCCAAGAAGGCCTTCTTCAATGAACAATGCAAAGAAATAGGGGAAAGCAACAGAAGGGGAAAGATTAGAGATTTCTTCAAGAAAACTGGAGATATCAAAGGAACATTTCATGCAAAGATGGGCACAATAAAGGACAAAACAGTAAAGACCTAATAGAAGCAGAATAGATCAAGAAGAGATGGTAGGAGTACACAGAAGAAATGTACAAAAAAAATATTACTGACCTGGTTTGGTCACTCACCTAGAGCCAGACATGCTGGAGTGTGAAGTCAAGTGGGCCTTAGGAAGCACTGCTGCCAATAAAGCTAATGGAGGTGATGGAATTCCAGCAGAGCTATTTAAAATCCTAAACGATGATGCTATTAAAGTGGGCTTCCCTGGTGGCTCAGATGGTAAAGAGTCTGCCTGCAATGCAGGAGATCTGGGTTCAATCACTAGGCGGAGAAGACCGCCTGGAGGAAGGCATGGCAACCTACTCTAGTATTGTTGCCTGGAGAATCACCATGGACAGAGGTTGGGCTACAGTCCATGGGGTCGTAAAGAGTCAGACACTACTGAGCGACTAAGCACGGCACTTAAAAGGTCACCAAATTTGAAAAACCCAGCAGCGGCCACAGGACTGGAAAACGTCAACCTTCATCCCAATGACCAAGAAGGGCGGAACTGAAGAATGTACAAACTAACAAACAACTGCACTCACTTCTCATGCTAGAAAGGTTATGCTTTCAACCTTTCAACATTATGTGAAACAAGAACTTCCAGATGTACAAGCTAGGTCTAGAAACAGCAGAGGAACCAGAGATCAAACTGCCAACAGTTGCTGGATCATAGAGAAAGCAAATGAATTCCAGAAAAAAACTCAACTTCTGTTTCATTGACTAGGCTAAAGCCTTTGACTGTGCTAAGTTCAGTTCAGTCACTCAGTCATGTCTGACTCTTTGCGATCCCATGGACTGCAGAACACCAGGCCTCCCTGTCCATCACCAACTCCTGGAGTTTACTCAAACTCATGTCCATTGAGTCAGTGATGCCATCCAACCATCTCATCCTTTGTCATCCCCTTCTCCTCTTGCCGTCAATCTTCCCCAGCATCAGGGTCTTCTCCAATGAGTCAGTTCTTCTCAACAGGTGGCCAAAGTATTGGAGTTTCAGCTTCAACATCAGTCCTTCCAATGAATATTCAGGAGTGATCTCCTTTAAGATAGACTGGTTGGATCTCCTCGATGTCCAGGGAACTCTCAAGACTTTTCTCCAACACCACAGTTCAAAAGCATCAATTCTTTGGTGCTCAGCTTTCTTTATAGTCCAACTCTCACATTCATACATGAATGGGAAAAATCATAGCTTGGACTAGAGGGACATTTGTTGGAAAAGTAATGTCTCCGCTTTTCAATATGCTGTCTAGGTTGGTCATAACTTTTCTTCCAAGAAGCAAACATCTTTTAATTTCATGGTGGAAGTCACCATCTGCAGTGATTTTGGAGCCCAAGAAAATAGTCTCTCACTGTTTCCACTGTTTCCCCATCTATTTGCCATGAAGTGATGGGGAAGTGATGGGATGAGATGCCATGATCTTAGTTTTCTGAATGTTGAGTTTTAAGCCAACTTTTTCATTCTCCTCTTTTACTTTCATCAAGAGGCTCTTTAGTTCTTCGCTTTCTGCTGTATGTGTGGTGTCATTTGTATATTTGACGTTACTGATATTACTCCCAGCAATCTTGATTCCAGCTTTTTCTTCATCCAGCCCAGCATCTCTCATGATGTACTTTGTATATAAGTTAAATAAGAAGGGTGAGAATATACAGCCTTGATGTACTCCTTTCCTGACTTGGAACCAGTCTGTTGTTCCATATCAAGTTCTAACTGTTGCTTTCTGACCTGCATACAGATTTGTCAGGAGGCAGGTAAGGTGGTATGGTATTCTCATCTCTTTAAGAATTTTCCATAGTTTATTGTGATCCACACAGTCAAAGGCTTTGGCATAGTCAATAAAGCAGAAGTAGATATTTTCTGGAACTCTCTTGCTTTTATGATGATCCAGCGGATGTTGGCAATTTGATCTCTGGTTCCTCTGACTTTTCTAAATCCAGCTTGAACATCTAGAATTTCACAGTTCATGTATTGCTGAAGCCAGGCTTAGAGAATTTTGAGCATTACTTTGCTAGTGTGTGAGACAAGTGCAACTGTGTGGAAGTTTGAGCATTCTTTGGCATTGCCCTTCATTGGGACTGGAATGAAAACTGACCTTTTCCAGTCCTGTGGCCACTGCTGAGCTTTCCAAATGTGCTGGTATATTGAGTGCAACACTTTCATGGCCTCATCTTTTAGGATTTGAAATAGCTCAACAGGTATTCAATCATCTCCACTAGCATTGTTCGTAGTGATGCTTCCTAAGGCCCACTTGACTTCACATTCCAGGATGTCTGGCTCTAGGTGAGTGATCGCACCATCGTGAGATTATCTGGGCTGTGAAGATCTTTCTTGTATAGTTCTTCTGTGTATTCTTGCCACTTCTTCTTAACATCTTCTGCTTCTGTTAGGTACATACCAGTTCTGTCCTTTATTGTGTCCATCTTTGCATGAAAATTTCCCTTGGTAGCTCTAATTTTCTGAAGAGACCTCTAGTCTTTCCCATTCTGTTGTTTTCCTCTATTTCTTTGCATTGATTGCTGAGGAAGGCTTTCTTATCTCTCCTTGCTATTCTTTGGAACTCTGCATTCAAATGGATATTCTTTCCTGTTCGCCTTTGCCTTTTGCTTCTCTTCTTTTCTTAGCTGTTTGTAAGGCCTCCTCAGACAACCATTTTGCCTTTTTGCATTTCTTTTTCTTGGGGATGGTCTTGATCACTGCCTCCTGTACAATGTCACGAACCTAAGTCCATAGTTCTTCAAGCACTCTGTCTATCAGATCTAAGCCCTTGAATCTATTTGTCATTTCCACTGTATGATTGTAAGGGATTTGATTTAGGTCATACCTGAATGGTCTAGTGGTTTCCCCTACTTTGCAATTTAAGTCTGAATTTGGCAATAAGGAGTTCATGATCTGAGCCATGGTCAGCTACCAGTCTTTTTTTTTCTGACTGTATAGAGCTTCTCCATCTTTGGCTGCAAAGGATATAATCAGTTTTGATTTCAGTATTGACCATCTGGTTATGTCCATGTGTAGAGTCTTCTCTTGTGTCGTTGGAAGAGGATGTTTGTTATGACCAGTGGGTTCTCTTGGCAAAACTCTACTAGCCTTTGCCCTGCTTCTTCTGTACTCCAAGGCCAAATTTGCATGTTACTCCAGGTATTTCTTCACTTCCTACTTCTGCATTCCAGTCCCCTATAATGAAAAAGACATCTTTTTTGTGTGCTACTTCTAGAAGGTCTTGTAGGTCTTCATAGAACCATTCAACTTCAGCTTCGTCAGCATTACTGGTCGGGTTATAGACTTGGATAACCGTAATGTTAAATGATGTGCCTTGGAAATGAACAGATCATTCTGTCATTTTTGAGATTGCATTCAAAAGCCGCTTCATGAAAGAGAAAGAGGAGAATGAAAAAGTTGGCTTAAAGCTCAACATTCAGAAAACGAAGATCACGGCATCTGTTCCCATCACTTCATGACAAATAGATGGGGAAACAGTGGAAACAGTGGCTGACTTTATTTTTCTGGGCTCCAAAATCACTGCAGATGGTGACTGCAGCCATGAAATTAAAAGACGCTTACTCCTTGGAAGGAAAGTTATGACCAACCTAGACAGCATATTGAAAAGCAGAGACATTACTTTGCCAACAAAAGTCTGTCTAGTCAAGGCTATGGTTTTTCCAGTGGTCATGTATGGATGTGAGATTGGACTATAAAGAAAGTTGAGCACCAAAGAATTGATGCTTTTGAACTCTTGAGAGTCCCTTGGAATGCAAAGAGGTCCAACCAGTCCATCCTAAAGGAGATCAGTCCTGGGTGTTTATTGGAAGGACTGATGTTGAAGGTGAAACTTCAGTACTTTGGCTACCTGATGCAAAGAACTGACTCATTTGAAAAGACCCTGATGCTGGGAAAGATTGAGGGCAGGAGGAGAAGGGGACGACAGAGGATGAGATGGTTGGATGGTATCACCGACTCAATGCACATGGGTTTGGGTGGACTCCAGGGGTTGGTGATGGACAAGGAGGCCTGGTGTGCTGCGGTTCATGGAATCGCAAAGAGTCAGATATGACTGAGCAACTGAACTGAACTGAACTGCATTTCAGACTCTTTTGTTGACTGTGATGGCTACTCCATTTCATCTAAGGGATTCTTGACTACAGCGGTAGATATAATGGTCATCTGAATTAAATTCACCCATTCCAATCCATTTTAGTTTGCTGATTCCTAAAATGCTGATGTTCACTCTTGCCAACTTGTTTGACCACTTCCAATTTGCCTTAATTCATGGACCTGACATTTCAGGTTCCTATGAAATACTGCTCTTTACAGTGTCTGATTTTACTTCCATCACCAGTCACATCCACTACTGGGTGTTGTTTTTGCTTTGGCTCTGTCTCTTCATTCTCTCTGGAGTTATTTCTCCACTGACCTCCAGTAGCATATTGGGCACCTACCGACCTACAGAGTTCATCTTTCAGTGTCCTATCTTTTTCCCTTTTCATACTGTTCATGGGGTTCTCAAGCCAAGAACACTGAAGTGGTTTGCCATTCCCTTCTCCAGTGGACCACAGGGAGATCACACCGAACTGTGGAAAACTCTTAAAGAGATGAGAATACCAGACCATCTTACCTGTGTCCTCAGAAACCTGTATGCAGGTGAAGAACCAGCAGTTAGAACCTGATATGGAACAATGAACTGGTTCAAAATTGAGAAAGGTTCAAACCCACGAAGATGGCAGAGGAATAGGATGGGGAGACCACTTTCTCCCCAACAAATTCATTAAAGAACATTTGAACGCTGAGTTAATTCCACAAAACAACTTCTGAATGCCGGCAGAGGACACCAGGAACCCAGAAAAGCAGCCCATTGTCATCGAAAGGAGATGTTTTATCAATGGTGCTGTAAAGATAGAGAAGTCTTGAGGCTACTGTAAAAATAAGACTGAAAACCAGAAGCAGGAGGCTTAAGTCCAAATCCTGAGAACACCAGAGATCTCCTGACTTCAGGGAACATTAACTGACAGGAGCTCATCAAACGCCTCCTTACCTACACTGAAACCAAGCACCACCCAAGGGCCAACAAGTTCCAGAGTAAGACATACCACACAAATTCTCCAGCAACACAGCAACATAGCCCTGAGCTTCAATATACAGGCTGCCCAAAGTCACTCCAAACCCACTGACATCTCATAACTCATTCATTGCACTCATCTCATAACACTTCATTGCACTCATCTCATAACTCATTCATTGCACTCATCTCATAACACTTCATTGCACTCCAGAGAAAAGAAATCCAGCTCCACCACCAAAACACCGACACAAGCTTCCCTAACCAGGAAACCTTGAACAGCCACCCGTACAACCCCACCCACAGCGAGGAAACTCCACAATAAAGAGAACTTAACAAACTGCCAGAATACCGAAAGACCATCTCAAACACAGTAATATAAACAAGATGAAGAGACAAAGGAATATCCAGTGAGTAAAGGAACAGGATAATGCCCATCAAATCAAACCAAAGAGGAAGAGATAGGGAATCTACCTGATAAAGAATTCTGAAATAATGACAGTCAAAATGATCCAAAATCTTGAAAAGAAAATGGAATCACAGATAAATAGCCTGGAGACAAGGATTGAGAAGATGCAAGAAAGGTTTAATAAGGACCTAGAAGAAATAAAAAAGAGTCAATCAGTAATGAATAATGCAATAAATGATATCAAAAACACTCTGGATAGAACCAACAGTAGAATAATGGAGGCAGAAAATAGGATAAGTGAGGTAGAAGATAGAATGGTAGAAATAAATGAATCAGAGAGGAAAAATGAAAAACTAATTAAAAGAAATGAGGACAATCTCAGAGACCTCTGGGACAATGTTAAATGCCCCAACATTCAAATCATAGGAGTCCCAGAAGAAGAAGACAAAAAGAAAGACCATGAGAAAATACTTGAGGAGATAATAGTTGAGAACTTCCCTAAAACGGGGAAGGAAATAATCACCCAAGTCCAAGAAACCCAGAGAGTCCCAAACAGAATAAACCCAAGGCGAAACACCCCAAGACTCATATTAATCAAATTAACAAAGATCAAACACAAAGAACAAATATTAAAAGCAGCAAGGGAAAAACAACAAAGAACCCCAAGGGGATTCCCATAAGGATAACAGCTGATCTTTCAATAGAAACTCTTCAGGCCAGGAGGGAATGGCAAGACATACTTAAAGTGATGAAAAAAATAACCTACAGCCCAGATCACTGTACCCAGCAAGGATCTCATTCAAATATGAAGGAGAAATCAAAAGCTTTACAGACAACAAGCAAAAGCTGAGGGAATTCAACACCACCAAATCAGCTCTCCAACAAATGCTAAAGGATATTCTCTAGACAGGAAACACAAAAAGGGTGTATAAATTCGAACCCAAAACAATAAAGTAAATGGCAACGGGATCATACTTATCAGTAATTAGCTTAAACATAAATGGGTTGAATGCCCCAAGCAAAAGACAAAGACTGGCTGAATGGATACAAAAACAAGACCCCTATATATGTTGTCTACAAGAGACCCACCTCAAAACAGGGGACACATACAGACTGAGAGTGAAGGGCTGGAAAAAGATATTCCACACAAATAGAGACCAAAAGAAAGCAGGAGCAGCAATACTCATATCAGATAAAATAGACTTTAAAACAAAGGCTGTGAAAAGAGACAAAGGATACTACATAATAATCAAAGGATCAATCCAAGAAGAAGATGTAACAATTATAAATATATATGCACCCAACATAGGAGCACGACAATATGTAAGACAAATCGTAACAACTATGAAAGGGGAAATTAACAATAACACAATAATAGTGGGAGACGTTAATACCTCACTCACACCTATGGACAGATCAACTAAACAGAAAATTAACAAGGAAACACAAACTTTAATTTATACAATAGACCAGTTAGACCTAATTGCTATCTATACGACATTTCACCCCAAAACAATGAATTTCACCTTTTTCTCAAGTGCACAGAGAACCTTCTCCATGATAGATCACATCCTGGGCCATAAATCTAGCCTTGGTAAATTAAAAAAAATTGAAATCATTTCAAGCATCTTTTCTGACCACAATGCAGTAAGATTAGAACTCAGTTACAGGGGGAAAACTATTAAAAATTCCAACATATGGAGGCTGAACAACACACTGCTGAAAAACCAACAAATCACAAAAGAAATCAAAAAAGAAATTAAAATATGCATAGAAACGAATGAAAATGAAAACACAACAACCCAAAACCTGTGGGACACTGTAAAAGCAGTGCTAAGAGGAAGGTTCACAGCAATACAGGCATACCTCAAGAAACAAGAAAAAAGTCAAATAAATAACCTAACTCTACACCTAAAGCAACTAGATAAGGAAGAAATTAAGAACCCCAGGGTTAGTAGAAGGAAAGAAATCTTAAAAGTTAGGACAGAAATAAATGTAAAAGAAACAAAAGAGACCATAGCAAAAATCAACAAAGCCAAAAGCTGGTTCTTTGAGAGGATAAATAAAATTGACAAACCATTAGCCGGACTCATCAAGAAACAAAGGGCCTATTATACAGAGTGAAGTAAGCCAGAAAGAAAAACACCAATACAGTATACTAACGCATATATATGGAATTTAGAAAGATGGT
>NW_011494889.1:5898019-5898311 GCF_000754665.1 Bison bison bison | reverse complement strand
ATCAGCAATTATATGCCAATAAAATGGACAATGTGGAAGAAATGGACAAATTCTTAGAAAAGTACAACTCTCCAAAACTGAACCAGGAAGAAATAGAAAATCTTAACAGACCCATCACAAGCATGGAAATTGAAACTGTAATCAGAAATCTTCCAGCAAACAAAAGCCCAGGTCCAGAGGGCTTCACAGCTGAATTCTACCAAAAATTCAGAGAAGAGCTAATACCTATCCTACTCAAACTCTTCTAGAAAATTGCAGAGGAAGGTAAACTTCCAAACTCATTCTATGAGGC
>NW_011494889.1:5893115-5896119 GCF_000754665.1 Bison bison bison | reverse complement strand
ACAGCTCAATTCCAGAAAAATAAACAACCCAATCAAAAAATGGGCCAAAGAACTAAACAGACATTTCTCCAAAGAAGACATACAGATGGCTAACAAACACATGAAAAGATGCTCAACATCACTCATTATCAGAGAAATGCAAATCAAAACCACAATGAGGTACCATTTCACGCCAGTCAGAATGGCTGCGATCCAAAAGTCTACAAGCAATAAATGAGGAGAGGGTGTGGAGAAAAGGGAACCCTCTTATACTGTTGGTGGGAATGCAAACTAGTACAGCCACTATGGAGAACAGTGTGGAGATTCCTTAAAAAACTGGAAATAGAACTGCCATACGACCCAGCAATCCCACTGCTGGGCATACACACTGAGGAAACCAGAATTGAAAGAGACACGTGTACCCCAGTGTTCATCGCAGCACTGTTTATAATAGCCAGGACATGGAAGCAACCTAGATGTCCATCAGCAGACGAATGGATGAGAAAGCTGTGGTACATATACACAATGGAGTATTACTCAGCCATTAAAAAGAATACATTTGAATCAGTTCTAATGAGATGGATGAAACTTGAGCCTATTATACAGAGTGAAGTAAGCCAGAAAGAAAAACACCAATACAGTATACTAATGCATATATATGGAATTTAGAAAGATGGTAACGATAACCCTGTATGCGAGACAGCAAGAGACACAGATGTATAGAACAGTCTTTTGGACTCTGTGGCAGAGGGCGAGTGTGGGATGATTTGGGAGAATAGCATTGAAACATGTATAATGTCATATGTGAAACGAATTGCCAGTCCAGGTTCGATGCATGATACAGGATGCTTGGGCTGGTGCACTGGGATGACCCAGAAAGATGGTATGGGGAGGGAGGAGGGAGGAGGGTTCAGGATGGGAACACGTGTATACCTGTGGTGGATTCATGTTGATATATGGCAAAACCGATACAATATTATAAAGTAATTAGCCTCCAATTAAAATAAATAAATTTTTTGTAAAAATTGAGAAAGGAGTACACCAAGGCTGTATATTGCCATACTGCTTATTTAACTTCTATGCAGAGCACATCATGCAAAATGCTAGGATGGATGTGTTACAAGCTGGAATCAAGATTGCCAGGAGAAATTTCAACAACCTCAGATATGCAGATGATAACCACTTTAATGGCAGAAAGCAAAGAGGAACTAATGAACCTCTTGATGAGAGTGAAAGAGGAGAGCAAAAAAGCCATCTTAAAACTCAAAATTAAAAAAAACTAAGACAATGGCATTCAGCCCCATCACTTCATGGCAAGTAGGAGGGGAAAAAGTGGAAGCAATGACAGATTTTCTTTTCGTGGGATCTAAAATCACTGCAGATGGTGACTGCAGCCATGAAATTAGAAGACAACTGTTTCTTGGAAGGAAAGCTATGAAAAACCTAGACAGTTTATTAAACAGAAAAGACATCACTTTGCCAGCAAAGGTCCATATAGTGAAGGCTGTGGTCTTTCCAGTACTCATGTACAGGTGTGAGAGCTGGACACCAAAGAACTGATGCTTTCAAACTCTTGTGCTTGAGAAGACTCTTGAGAGTCCCTTGGACACCAAGGAGATCAAACCAGGCAATCCTAAAGGAAACCAACCCTGAATATTCTATGGAAGGACTGATGCGGAAGCTCCAATACTTTGGGCCCTGATGTAAAGAGCCAACTCACTGGAAAAGACCCTGACCCTGGGAAAGACTGAAAGCAGAAGGAAAAGAGGGTGACAGATGATGAGTTAGTTGGATGGCATCAGTGATTCAAAGGACATGAACTTGGGCAAATTTCTGGAGATGGTGAGGGACAAGGAGGCCTGGCATGCTGCAGTCCATAGGGTCACAAAGAGTTGGATATGACTTGGCGACTGAAAAACTACAACAAATAAGGATCTACTGTATAGCACTGGGAACTCTACTCAATACTCTGTAATAGTCTATATAGGAAGAGCATCTAAAAAAGGGAATACATGTATATGTATAACATTCATTTTGCGATACACCTGAAACCAACACAACATTGTAGATCAACTCAGATCAGATCAGATCAGTCGCTCAGTCGTGTCCGACTCCTTGTGACCCCATGAATCACAGCACGCCAGGCCTCCCTGTCCATCACCAACTCCCGGAGTTCACTCAGACTCATGTCCATCGAGTCAGTGATGCCATCCAGCCATCTCATCCTCTGTCGTCCCCTTCTCCTCCTGCCCTCAATCCCTCCCAGCATCAGAGTCTTTTCCAATGAGTCAACTGTTCACATGAGGTGGCCAAAGTACTAGAGTTTCAGCTTTAGCATCATTCCTTTCAAAGAAATCCCAGGGCTGATCTCCTTCAGAATGGACTGGTTGGATCTCCTTGCAGTCTGAGGGATTCTCAAGAGTCTTCTCCAACACCACAGTTCAAAAGCATCAATTCTTCGGTGCTCAGCCTTCTTCACAGTCCAACTCTCACATCCATACATGACCACTGGAAAAACCATAGCCTTGACTAGACGGACCTTTGTTGGCAAAGTAATGTCTCTGCTTTTCAATATGCGGTCTAGATTGGTCATAACTTTCCTTCCAAGGAGTAAGCACCTTTTAACTTCATGGCTGCAGTCACCATCTGTAGTGATTTTGGAGCCGAGAAAAATAAAGTCTGACACGGTTTCCACTGTTTCCCCATCTATTTCCTATGAAGTGATGGGACTGGATGCCATAATCTTCGTTTTCTGAATGTTGAGCTTTAAGCCAACTTTTTCAGTCTCCTCTTTCACTTTCATCAAGAGACTCTTTAGTTCTTCTTCACTTTCTGCCATAAAGGTGGTATCATCTGCATATCTGAGGTTATTGATATTTCTCCCGGCAATCTTGATTCCAGCTTGCGCTTCTTCCAGCCCAGCGTTTCTCATGATGTTCTCTGCATATAATTTAAATAAGCAGGGTGACAATATACAGCCTTGACGTACTCCTTTTCCTACTTGGAACCAGTCTGTTGTTCCATG
>NW_011494889.1:5771872-5892096 GCF_000754665.1 Bison bison bison | reverse complement strand
ACGAACCTCACTGCATAGTTCATCAGGCACTCTATCTATCAGATCTAGGCCCTTAAATCTATTTTTCACTTCCACTGTATAATCATAAGGGATTTGATTTAGGTCATACCTGAATGGTCTAGTGGTTTTCCCTACTTTCTTCAATTTAAGTCTGAATTTGGCAATAAGGAGTTCATGGTGTGAGCCACAGTCAGCTCCTGGTCTTGTTTTTGCTGACTGGATAGAGCTTCTCCATCTTTGGCTGCAAAGAATATAATCAATCTGATTTCGGCATTGATCATCTAGTGATGTCCATGTATAGAGTCTTCTCTTGTGTTGTTGGAAGAGGGTGTTTGTTATGACCAGTGCGTTTTCTTGGCAAAACTCTATTAGTCTTTGCCCTGCTTCATTCCATATTCCAAGGCCAAATTTGCCTGTTACTCCAGGTGTTTCTTGACTTCCTACTTTTGCATTCCAGTCCCCTATAATGAAAAGGACATCTTTTTTGGGTAAATCAACTATACTCTAATAAAAAATGTTTATAAAAGAAATCAGAGAAGAAAGGGAATTAAATAGTTCCCTTAAATACCAACAACTAGACTACTGTTTAAGGGAACATCTGTCCTTCTTGGCTATCTGAGGGGGGAAAGCATCCTTACTATTCAGAAACTGCCCTAAAAAAATATAGGCAGTTGCCAGGTAGAAAGAAGTTCCCTGGAAAGGATATTAAAAAATGAACAAACTCCACTGACTGCCAAATTTCACCCAGCCCAGGCACCTACAGAATCCATTTTAAACTTCCTCTAGAGGACAAAAGAAGAGTGCATCTACAACACATTCATAGGTAATATATTTATTACACAGGGGTTTTCCCTAGTAATACGCCTTGATCTCCTAGAAGTCTCCCAGTATGTCTAGCAGTTGAATGTCTTCTTGAAAGTCCATTCTCACTATGGAAGGTAACTGGCTCACCACTGACCAATCAGCTACAGGCAAAGGCTTGGACACCACAGAAAAGCCAGGTGACCCTCCTACCTGCTGAAGCACACTTATCTGGATGGAGCAGAGCCCAGTATGATCAGAAGGAACACAGAGCCTAGTGTGTGCCTGTGCAGCCTTATTCACAGTGAAGATCCCTGCCCAGGGATCTTCTGCATACTGAGTATCTCAAGGACTGAATTTTAATTTGTGGCTGATCACTGCGGAAATGTAGTTTGAAGCTGATTTCTTTGGGAAGAAGTCTGAGCTAAGAAAAAGACCAGAGCACATGGAGTAGAGCCTGTACCACTTTCAGTTGCCAAAGAGTGTTGACTTATGGCATGTCTGATTAGTACACTCGGCTTTTATAAAAGTTTTAAGAAAGATTCTCTGAATAGAATTCCTATGAAAGTATTTTTCATATAATTAAGACCCAAGGTGCTCTATGCTGTATGAGAAATAGTGAATATCATGAAGAAACTCTTAAGAATAAAGAATAAAAACTCTCCATCTGTTTTTAAATGGAGAAAGCCAAAATAAATAAGGAAGTCTAAATACAATTTTTAAAACAAACACCACAGAAATATTTATTTACAGAATTTTTATGTTTGTAAACTTCTTTAAAGTCTCAGAATTCATTAGAAACGTTAATGCCTCTTTACCAAGTTCTTGGCTGTTTCTCCCTGAAAATTTCTGAAGCAAAAGAAATTCTACAGTATGAAAAAGAGATTATCCGAAATAAAATCATGTCATTCTATTCAAGGATAATGTAACATCTACTCTGCCCAAATAAAATACACTGGAAAATGCTAAACAAAAAGAACTCCTTTAGGCATAAATATTTATAATAACACATTAAAGGGATACTCCATTTTTGCTTAGAAATGGTAATTGTGCTGGTTTGGGCCCAAAGGCCTTTTTAAAAATTAAAGAGATTCATATCCACCATCCACCTAACTATCCAGTGGTTTTTAATACAAAACAGCAGAGGTGATCAAAATAATATAGATTTACATCACAGGAAACTAGAATCAGTTTGGATTCCTTTTTCTATAGTCCCTATCACTTTATTTCCTATTTCTAATACTTAAAGTACAAAACAAGAAAATGTAATGGTTAATATTTCAGGAAAAATGAATCTGTGATTCACAGGCACCATCACATCCTCGGAGAAATACAAGTAATTTAAACCCACATTAGCTCTTAAAGAAAAGCACAGCAAAGTATTTGAGACAGGTTAGTCAAGAGAGGCTGACCATCTTACTCGAGAACTTCCGTTTTTCACAGTCTTTGGTCTCCTAAAGCTGTCCCTCTAACATCTGGAACAAGACAAGGATGTCCACTCTCACCACTTTTTTAAACATAGTTTTGGAAGTCCTAGCTACAGCAATCAGAGAAAAAAAAGGAGTAAAGGAGTCCAAACTGGAAGAAGCTCAACTGTCACTGTTCGCAGATGGCATGATAATATACACAGAAGATCCTAAAGATGCTACCAAAAAACCACTAGAACCACCAATGAATTTGGAAACATTGCAAGTTACAAAATTAACACACAGAGATCTGTTGCATTTCTATACACTAACAACAAAAGATCAGAAAAAGCAATTCAAGAAACACTTCCATTTACCACCGCATTAAAAAGAATAAAATACCTAAGAACAAATCTACTTAAGGAGACCAAAGACCTGTACTCCACTCTAAGATGCTGATGAAGGGATTAGTGTTTTTATAAGAGAGACCCCAGAGAGAGAGATCCCTTATCCCTTCCACTGTGTGAGGACAAAGTGAGAAGGTGCCAGCTATGAACTAGGAAGAGGGCCCTTACCAGGATGTGACCATGCTGGCACCTTGATATTGGCTTCCAGAACTGTGGGGAAATTTTTCAGTTGTTTATAAACTATGCAGTCTGTGACATTTTGTTAGAGCAGCTGGAAAGGACTGAGAAACTAAGCCCACACCCTACCAACAGTGCAACTGTATCCCGTTAGCCTCAATTTTCTGCTCTGTAAAGTGAGAACAAGTGATCATTCATAAGACTGTGGGGTAGGCTACACCAGATAACTTACATAAAGTGTCTGCTAACAAAGCATAGAAGCGTAGAGTGAAAACTGAGGCTTTTGAGTATATTTTCAAAGTCTCGAGATAATTTTGCCTATTTCTATGCCATGTGTGAAAATCCCACGCCCCTTCCATGGTTGCTAAAAAACCAAAATCCACAAACGCCACAAATCTGATCATCCCTTTCAAGCACACAGACAATTCACCATTTTTCTAAAACCCACATGTACCCAAAATACTTGCCTCTAGTTTCAAAATTTGACTCGCATCATGTGTTTCACCGCTCAATTTACATTCACTAAAGTCTGTATTGTTTCTGTTTTTAACTTGATCAGAATGATTAATATCAAAGTGGTCTGATTCAAGAAGGAAAAAACGTTTTACAAAAGTTTCATTTGTGGAAATTAAAATCAGAGAAGGCTGTTATATCTTCAATAATATTAAAAGGCAATGATAGCTCCTAGAATTCTGTTTGCTTTATGCAAAGTAATATCTATTATAGGTTAAGGAGTAATTAACATTTTTGCAAAAGTACAGATTTAAACTCTTATTATATGTTTCTCTACAAAACTGGATACTGTGAGCTGTGCTATGGGTCATTCTAACAGCTAAGAATTGAAACCTGGAGACTTAAAGATGTTTTTTAGGCAGAGGACACATACATGAAGAAAGCTGTGACCCAAATAAATTGTTGAAGAGGGATTTGTTCCAGTGACATTATCTGTGTGTCTAAATAGGAAATTTCTTTGGCCTAGTCAAGTAATACAATTCTGATAAGTCTAAGAGACATTAATACATTCAATTTCCCTAAGTCATTTTAAAATCTAAAATAGTTTTAAATCAGGATGAAGGAAAAAAAATGCTTTTGCCTAAAGACTGAAATCAGATATGCTTTAAATATATAAGTATTGCTATTGTAAATATCATACTGCTTGATCATAAAAATAAAAGTACCATAGGTAAAATTTCAAAGAAGGTACAAGAAAATCTGGTCAATTTTCATTAATTAATTTAATTAATTAAAATCTGGTCAATATTTTCATTAATATACTATAACCTAAGCCTTCAAAATGGCAAAAGATGTTCATCTTGGTTTCAAATTCAGAGTACACTTTATCAGTATGAATGAATCATCAATAACGCTTCCTCTAGTTAAAAAATAAAACAGCAGCATATTTCTATTTTAGCTCCAACTGTGAGAAATCCAAAAGTCAAATTCACCATCTAATCATATTAATCTCTTCATTTCAGAGGCCTAGAGACCATTTTCTCCTTTGAGCTACTTTAAAATTTTCCTCTTATATTTTATAATTAAGTATATTACTTTGTTTAACTTTTAACTCTAAATTTCCTCAAGTCCTCTTGGAAGTAAGCAATAATGAAATCTCAAATAACTCATTCTCAATTTTGAATAAAGTGGCCTTCAGTTCAGTTGAGTTCAGTCGCTCAGTCGTGTCCGACTCTTCGCGACCCCATGAATCGCAGCACGCCAGGCCTCCCTGTCCATCACCAACTCCGGGAGTTCACTCAGACTCACGTCCATCGAGTCGGTGATGCCATCCAGCCATCTCATCCTCTGTCGTCCCCTTCTCCTCCTGCCCCCAATCCCTCCCAGCATCAGAGTCTTTTCCAATGACACTGTGCTGACCTAGTCCCAAAGAAACCTTAAAAGACAAGCCCATAGGAGACAAACAATTAAATGTTTCACCAGTCAATTCATTATAATTATTAATTCCCAAGATATTTATAAGGGGAATGATCATCAGCTGATAGCCAACTAATGAGAGTTAATAGGAGTGGTTTGCAAGGATTTTCATGCCCGTGTGGCCCTCTTACAGTGAGAAGGTGCTATGCCAATACAAGATTCTCTCATGGTCCCACAATATTACACTCACATTATACTTATCAATAGCACCTTGTGATAAAATGTACACATCACTGCAAAAGACTTATGACTACAATTTATTTGCAACTCATTATGAAGAGTTGACTCACTGGAAAAGACTCTGATGCTGGGAGGGATTGGGGCAGGAGGAGAAGGGGACGACAGAGGATGAGATGGCTGGATGGCATCACCGACTCAATGGACGTGAGTCTCAGTGAACTCCGGGAGTTGGTGATGGACAGGGAGGCCTGGCGTGCTGCAATTCATGGGGTCGCAAAGAGTCGGACAAGACTGAGCGACTGAACTGAACTGAATGAATTACCTTAATCAGATAATCATATTATTTTTCTCTAAACACTTAGCTGAGATTTCTGGGATTAGAAATTTTGCTTCGAGAAGGTATAGGAAGGGGAGAGAACTACCAGAGTGTTCAAAATGAAGAAAGGTCTAGAGAGAAAAGACAGGAGAAACTATGACAATGGACCAAAATGGAAGTTTATTTGGACTCCAGCTCAGTATGCAAAACAGGTATGGAATAGAGAAGGTAAACCAAGCATAAAAAGTTCTAGAAGAAGCAAACTTTAATCCTAGCTGCTTCATTTATTGCTCTAAAAATGATAGTAATAAATACAATTCTCTGTCCTTAAAGTTGTAAGTTATTCTAATCTATAATAATAATAATAAAGGCTACCTAGAAAGTTGAACAGATTTTTCACATTACATATACTTTATGAAATTAAGTTCTTGAAATGGGGTGCAGGGGGCGGAGAAAAGAAATAGACCAAATTGTTTACATTTTTCTTTGAGTGATACAAATTGGGGTGATTTTCCCTTTTTTTCCTTTTTTCCAATTTTATATAATAATATTATTTTACTTCTATAACCAAATAAGCATAATAATGAAAAGCCAATATGTACTACTATTTAATGACTTTAAATTGTTCTTGGTCTACGGCAGGACACAGAGAGAGAGACTGAATTTGAATTAAAATTTATTACAACATTGGGAATAGTAAACACAAATGTATACTTTGTTTAAACAAAATGTAAATTAAATTATATTGTATTAATTGATTTTATTTTTAAACGGTGTTTGGTACAAATGGTAGTATTAAAAAGTAAAATATTTTTACTCTTAGATACTATATGAGAACCTGATAATTTAAAATAATGATATCTATATTATCACAGTATATTTTAAAACATTTTCTAGAGTTAATATCTTTCAAAATATAAAAACAATCATTTCTGAAAAGGAACAATATGAAAAAATTTTTTTAAAGTTCGATCAAATGAAATTTGGGCTACTCAGTCATTTTCTGAACACAAATTTCAACTTCAACTGATGTTTCATTTTTTATTATTTTCTCTGACTCATTTGGACTTCCCTGTTGGTCCAGTGGCTATGACTCTGTGTTACCAATGCAGGGGGTCCAGGTTCGATTCCTGGTCAGGAAACTAGATCTCATCTGCTGATTTAAGAATTTGCTGATTTATTCAACTCGAAGTTAATCCATATAAAGTAAAGTTTCTTTATTCTCTTACATTATCTTTCACTTTGACTTGGAGTTAACCAGTCAAAATACCACTTTTTTAAAAATTTCAGATGCAAATGGAAAAATCTTTGAGGTATGAGAGATATTAAAGGTTGTTTTCAAAACTGACCCTGTCATTCATTCACCAATTCCTTCTTCAGCAAAAATGTACTGGGTCCCTTCCAGACGCCAAGCACTTGTTTGGGCATACAGCAGACATTGTCCATTGCTTACCCAACAACCACTTCACTCTTCCCTGCCAAGGGAACTATGGTTTGTTGAAATAACAAGAGATCTTTTGATTTCAGAGCATGCAGATTGCCAACTCCAGGGGGATAAATCATCACTGGTCTAAACTGGTAAAAATCTCATGCCCATGGACACTGGTTGTTCTGAGAACAGACCATGTTACCCAGTTCTGGCTAATGTCTTGTAAAGGAATACAGCTGATCCTCATTACTCATGGATGCTTTACTAGAAAATCTGCCGACTCACTAAAATTTATTTATAATTCCAAATCAATACGTGCAGCATTTTTGCAGTCCTTCGTGGATATGTGTAGAGAGGGAAACATTTGAGTCACCCAGTGTGCATGTTCCCAGCTGAGGTCAAACAAAGGGACACTCTGCTGTCCTGTTTCAGCTCTCATACTGTAAACAGGTACCCTCTGTATGATCTATCCAATGCCACACTTCTCTTATTTTTTTTGCTTTTCATTGGTGTTTTTGCTATTTTAAATGGCCAGCTAGCATAGTACTGCAATGTTATCTAGCGCCCTAAGCACAGGAAGCTATGATGTATGTTACCCAGGAAATACTTGTGTTAGATAAGCTTCATTCAGGAATGAGTTATAGTACTGCTGGAGATGAGCACAGTGTTAGTGAATCAACAATATACATTAAAAAGTATGTCTTTAAACAGAAACACATACCAAATAGGGTTATATATTGATTTTTGATTAAAATATGCCCAGCGACTTATCTGGAGAAGGAAATGGCAACCCACTCCAGTGTTCTTGCCTGGAGAATCCCATGGACGGAGAAGCCTGGTAGGCTGCAGTCCATGGGGTCGCACAGAGTTGGACACGACTGAAGCAACTTGGTGGCTGCAGCAGCAGCGACTTATAGGAACCTAACTCTGAATATCACCTAGGAGCAATGACTCAGTTTTGGCTAATTTAGTGCTTGTGGTAAATAAAAAGAATCAACTATATTTCTAACGAGAGGCATTTTGCCCATTTCAACTTTCTGAGCACAAGAAACAATAAGAGAATAAATACTAACAGACAGAAAGACCCTGATAACATCCAACAGCCAGCAGCTACCAACATCCAGACTTTGAATCAGAATATAAGTTCCTATTTGTTTAAGCCGTTACAGTGGAAGTGTCTATACAAAGATACAATTAAATGACGCTTCTTTTTCAATAAGCACACAGTACAGTACTCTTGAAATAAAACAACAAACATGTTCTACATTCTGCAAAACCAAGTCCTATAAAAGGGGCTTATCGTGCATCTAGTCAAATGGAGTAGCTTCTGTTTGGTACCACTTTTATTTCTACCTTGCTTCCCTGGTGATTCAAACAGTAACGAATCCGCCTGCAATGCAGGAGACCCACGTTCAATCCCTGGGTTGGAAAGATCCCCTGGAGAAGAGAATGGCAGCCCACTCCAGTATTCTTGCCTGGAGAATTCCATGGACAGAGGAGCCTGGAGGCTATATTCCATGGCTTGTCAAAGAGTCTGACACAACTGAGTGGCTAACACTTCAAGATGAAGGTCAACAAACTTGCAATATTATGAACTGATATTTAATTTTTAATAAACTTTGCATCTATTTTTATTGTGTACTTATAAATAGAAAAATACAGTCTCAAAAACATTTTGACACATAAGGTAAGGAATATCTGAGAAATATGGATGAATGTGTGTGTATATATATAAAGATATATCACAATTTATTTTACCATTCCACATTGATAGAATTGGCATCATATCTATATTGATGGACATTTGGGTTTATTATTTTACTCTTATAAACAATACTATGGTGAACACTTGCAATGTACACATATACAATGATTTTCAAAACTATTTTGGACTTAACATATACACACTACTACATAATTAACAAAAACCTACTGTACAGCACAGAAAACTCTAGTCAATAATCTGTAATAATCTCTATGGGAAAAGAATCTGAAAAAGAATTGATATATGTATACATATAACTGAATCATTTGCCATACACCCGAAATGAACACAACACTGTAAACCAACTATACTCCAATATATAATATAAATTCAATGTAAAAAAAAAAAAAAAATTGCTGAAGGACTCCAAAGAGGTTTTACTTACGCAGGTAACATCTATCCATATTTCCTATATTAAAGACTAAAATTAAGAAATTTAAAAAATACATATTAATTCATTTAAATGATAATTCTACTACATGCTGATAGAATATATTTTTATGAAAATAACTATATTTCACAAAACAAAAATAAATTAGTGAGGAGAGTGGCACTGTCACGTATTTATGCAAATCTGTTAAGTGTATGGTTTAATAAATGCAGCTGAATTCTCATCAATGTTTCTGAACTCAATCTGCTGAATAATCAGTTATCATGGAGCTTCTGAGAAAACTCACTGTATGATCATGAGAAAATTAGAATGAAAAAGGCAAATATTGTCTTAATATTATTATAAAAATGGATTTCACCTTATAGATCCTCTGAAAGTACCTTGGGGAAAGCCCAGAAGTTTCAGGACCCCACTCTGACTTTTGCTGCACATATTTGTAGAAGTGGAATTGCTGAGTTATAAGAGTACACATCTTGAAATATTTTACATGTCAACAAACAGTTCTCCAAAGCTGTTGTAAAAATTCACACTCCCGCAGCAGTGTGTGTGTGTGTGTGTGTGTGTGTTATTTGCTCATTCATGTCCAATTCTTTGGGACCCCATGGAAGGTAGCCCACCAGGCTCCTCTCTCCATGAAATTCTCCGCAGCAGTACCATTCTCTTAAATACGTATCTCGTCAACCCTGTTGACAATCATTTTACTTTTTGTCAGCCTGATGGGTGTGAAATATTATCTCACTGTGCTTTTACTGGGTGTTCTCTTGATATATAGAGCTTGAGCATCTTTGCAAGTCCATTCACCATTTTTGGTTTCTTTTGTGTGAGCTGCCTATTCATATAATTTGCCCATTTTCAGCTGTGTTGTCTTTTAAAGAGATTAAATTTACTGAGTTTGATCTCTTGTTGGATGCATGATTTTAAATTAATTTCTCACAGATCAAGTCTGTATTAATTCCTCAATTAGGCACTACAAGAAAAGTACAATAGGTAAATCATTGACAATGAAGCCATATGGCCTGGAACTTAATTTTCAGTTTACTTTCTCTAAACACTGAACTAAAGTGGGAATAATAATAACACCAAAATTACATGGCTATAATAAGAAATAAATAAAATATGACAAAAACTTACTGTCCTTGGTTTATAGGAAGTGCTCCTTATAATCATCACCATGTTATTATTATCTAGGAGATTTTTTAATGGCAAACTCTAAAAGATGTTTCCAGATACTATTTGAAATACCTCAAGTTCTGGGTAAAAAAACATATTAATATATTAAAAAGTTTAACCTTATAGAAATTCAGAATTTTATAAAACCTTGAATGTTTATAAATCCTTGGAATATTTTTCCCAATGATTTTCAAGCCCTTCATATTCTAACTATGAAAAATTACTGAAAAGTATAATAGCAATATAAGTAGAAGTTATTTACTGAAATATTCATGGGTATAATGAGCAACCACACATAAATACACTAATAATGAAACTAGTGTTTCTGGGAAAACTGTTGGTACATATTAGTTTTAAACATTCTAGAAAGTCAACATCCAACCGAAATAAGTAGAAAACTTTAACATATCTTTCTCTTATCTCCAAAAAAAAAAAAAATCAGGAATAATACAATAGCATCAAATACTTCTATTTTTCTACAAAGATTATAAGAAAGGCTGAGAAAATCTTAACACATCCATTCCCTTCTCCTTTCCACTCATTAAGTGAGCAGTAAAAAGTTTTCTAACACTGAAAAGATAATTAATTCTTCTCAGGTAAGCTGACTCATTTTACTAAAAAGCAATCTTCCTATTTATTAGCTCAGTTATAATCATCTTTGGATGATGGAAATTTATAACTGATTAACCCTGACTAAAATTAAAGAATCCCAATGGCAATAAATTATAACATCTATTTTCCCCCTGAGGGAATGAGAAAGAAAACAATTTTTGAAATGTCATTACTCAAATGGCTTTTTAAAGCCATGTGATATTTAAATGGTAAATTTTAATTATCTTTTTTTCTGATAAAAGGACCTTTTGAAAGACAAATTCTTCCTATTGTTACTGCTCTTTATTTTACTGGGCCCATAAACATCACTAAGAACTGTTTTGTACAATGGACTGTGGTAGGTTCTGTAGAAATAGAGATCATAATAAGATACAGTGCTTACTTTCAAGAACTTCTGATGCTACAACAGAAACAGAGAAGCAGAACAGTAACAGTGCTTAACATCCCACCTATTATGTGGTATCAGTGCTGCGCTAGCCATCTGAAAGGCAGTAGTAGGTGCAGAGTGGGAACCCAGATATTGAAGTAACAGAAGTAATAGTTACTGGTCACCACAGGTTCTGGACTATGACCACAGAAGAGGTAGCTAACCTGGGATAAAGGGAAGGATAATAAGAAATAGGGATGAAGAGGCCAGGTGTTGGGTGGATATTCACTACATCAAGAATGACACAAAGAGTAATGATGAGGAAAGAAAAAGTGAGTCATGAATGTAAAGGAGTAAATGGAAGGTGAGGTGATGGGGATATACAGGCAAATGCTTCAAAGAACCTGGTAACTTCGAAGGAGAAGAGACATGATCTTTAAAAGCAGCAATGGGAGCAAGAAAGACATGCGGTTTCTCTCGACACCAAGGAACACAGGATATGAGAAAACACAGCCCCTAGCTGGAAGGACAGGAAGCGCTGTCCTTAAGAGGCAGGCAGATTTCACTTAGAGCAACGAGAAGAGAACATTCAGAGAAGACCTTCAGGATACTGCCTGGAGTTTTGCTGATGATAAAGCACATTCCAGGTGATAGAGAAGAAAGGATAGGGGGAAAAATGTTAAGAAAGGGTAAAGAATTGAGTGAGATTAAGGTAGACAAGAGCCATTTGTAGCTACACGTCCAATATTGATGGATAACTTTGGATATTAGCTGACTTCAGAGGCCACACTCATCTTACCTACATTCTACTCTTAAAATAGCCTTGATGCAAAATGACAAATGTTTTAGTCAAAACATGTAACAAATATCCAGGAAAACTCAAGATTAGAAACAAAGAGTTGTCAGAACAGAATTCATTAAAAATGATCAACGAAATCAAAACTACAGAATGGGTAAGAATTTGCTGAGTTAATGAGGTTAAAAGGCAATGTCAGCACTGCAGATGATGGGAATGGCACTTAAGATGCACAGATGTCAGCTAGAGAGCAGTCCTTGTGGCTGAATCGCACGGTGCAGCAAGAGATAAAATTGTCAAAATATGAAGGGGCCAGTCATGAACAAAACCTATAAACTGGAAAGGCACAGGGTAAGGGAAAGGTTGTAGTAAAATTAATTTCAAAACAGATGTGGTTGTATCTACAAAATTAAATGTTACAGAGGCTTGATCACATAGAGTTCTATTGTTTCTCTCATGTAAACAAAGGCAGGAAATTGGGATGCTTGGAAAGATCCATGGTGACCAGGCATCCAGCTCCGGCCAATAGTTACTGGTGAGACCAAGATGCTACTAGAGCACCAGTGTATCCAATTCCAGGCAGCAAGAAGTAAAAGCAGAGACCAACACAATCCCCCTCAGTAAGCTCCCTCCAAAGATCCATCCTGGAAGTCACACACAATGTTTCTTTACATCTCACTGGCCACAATAAGTCACATGGCCACATCTAACTGCATGGAAGATGCTGCTAAGTCACTTCAGTCGTGTCCAACTCTGTGCGATCCCACAGACGGCAGCCCACCAGGCTCCCCCGTCCCTGGGATTCTCCAGGCAAGAACACTGGAGTGGGTTGCCATTTCCTTCTCCAATGCATGAAAGTGAAAAGTGAAAGGGAAGTCGCTCAGTCGTGTCCGACCCTCAGCGACCCCATGGACTCCAGCCTTCCTGGCTCCTCCATCCATGGGATTTTCCAGGCAAGAGTACTGGAGTGGGGTGCCATTGCCTTCTCCGGCCATTGCCTTCTAGGAACATATAATTCATTAGCTGGAAACTGAGATAGGCAGAATTCAGTAACTTTCTACTGTCACATGCTAGGCACTGATTTCATCTGACTCCACAACCTACACTCTTAGTCACTGTGCCACTGCCTACGAGTGAGTCTCTTCAATCAGGCAAGAGGCATCAAGACCTGAATCAAGGCAGGGAAAGTGAAAACAGGTGGAAGAAATGGCTTCAAAAAATAATAAAGAGCTACTCTGGAAAACAATCTAGCAATTCCTCTAAAGTTCAAACATAGAGTTTACTCAGCAATTCCACTCCTAGATACACAGAAAAAAGTAATGAAAACTGCAACACACAAAATTTTGTACATGAATGCTCATACCAGTACTCTTCATCACATTTCCAAAGTGAAAAGAAACAAATGTCAACCAACTGATAAGTAGATAAACAAAGTGTGATATAGACATGCAATGGACTATTATTCAGCCATAAAAAATAAATGAAGTATTGCTATGCTACAGCATGGAGGAACCTTAAAAAATAATGCTAAGTGAAGGCAGTCAGTCACAAAAGATCACATATTGTATGATTCTGTTGATACAAAATATCCAGAATAGTCAAATTCATAAAGGAAGAAAGTAGACCAGTGGTTGCAAAGGGCTGGGGTGGGAGCAGTGGAGGATGAGGGAAGCAAGAAGTACCTCCAGGAGGTTCAGAATTTCTTTTGGAGTGACTAAATCTGGTCCCATCACTTCAAAGGAAATAGATGGGGAAACAGTGGAAACCGTGTCAGACTTTATTTTGAGGGGCTCCAAAATCACTGCAGATGGTGACTGCAGCCATGAAATTAACAGACGCTTACTTCTTGGAAGGAAAGTTATGACCAACCTAGATAGCATATTCAAAAGCAGAGACATTACTTTGCCAACAAAGGTCCGTCTAGTCAAGGCTATGGTTTTTCCAGTGGTCATATATGGATGTGAGAGTTGGACTGTGAAGAAAACTGAGCACCGAAGAATTGATGCTTTTGAACTGTGGTGTTGGAGAAGACTCCTGAGAGTCCCTTGGACTGCAAGGAGATCCAACCAGTCCATCCTAAAGGAGATCAGTCCGGGGTGTTTATTGGAAGGACTGATGCTGAAGCTGAAACTCCAATACTTTGGCCACCTCATGCGAATAGCTGACTCATTGGAAAAGACTCTGATGCTGGGAGGGATTGGGGGAAGGAGGAGAAGGGGATGACAGAGGATGAGATGGCTCAATGGCATCACCAACTCGATGGACATGAGTGTGAGTGAACTCCGAGAGTTGGTGATGGACAGGGAAGCCTGGCATGCTGCAATTCATGGGGTCGCAAAGAGTTGGACACGACTGAGCAACTGAACTGAACTGAAATGTTCTAAAATTGATTACAGTGATGGTTCCACAACTCTACAGATATGTTAAGAACCACTCACCTATATGCTTTAAATGAGTAAATGTACAGTGTGGTACAGTGTGGTACAGTGTGTGAATATCTCAATAAAGCTGTTACAGGGAGAAAAAAAAAAAGACAACCAAGAGATGATATAATTTGACTCCTCTGATTAGTTCAGCTCTATTCTAAAGTCTGAGAAGGAGAGATTGTTGGGGTAAAGAGCTTTCTTTGCCCCGACAATGTTAGAGCTCTTTACCTCTAACATGAACATGGCTCTGTCCTTCCTTTAGAAAAGGAAAGCAGCAGAATGTCCACACAATGGCTCCATCTCACTGGGAGGATTCTAACTTCCCCACGCCCAAGCCTCATGTCCTGTCGTGGAAATAGGACAAGCCTGTCCTACCCTTTACACTTGTTGAAACATTTCTCTCATCTTCTCCCTCCACACTACTAGAGAGCAGAGCAGACTTTATCTGACATAAAGACTTTATCTGACTTAAAGACTTTCTCACATCATGAAGGAAGACCAGTGAACTCAGACTGATTGATAAATGCATTAAAGGCAATGAGGATTTCCTTAAAAGATGAATTGCATCCGGTACCTCTCTGTAACCTCATCAGTGTCTCCCAAGGTGCCTTGCACATTTTACATGTAAATAAACATTTGCTAAACGAATATGTGTATTTACATAGAGAAGTACTTTCAACTAGACTGCCAAGACCAATAATGGTTGAGATCTTTAAAAGAAAACTGACAAATTTTTCCAAAATAATATTCCTGGAGGTCAAGAGGCAAATTTCAGATTGAATAGACAAAGTTTAGTCTTTTGTGCTTCTCAAAACTTGTACTATTTCAAAGATAAAAGCAAAAAAAAAAAAGGTCTCCACCCTCACTCAAATATTTCAACAAACACAATACAGTTTTCATGATTTTATGTTAAATGCTTAGTTAAGGGCAAACAAAATTCTCACCTGGTAACCATGCAAATTACTTAGCGTGTTCTAAGGGAAAAAAGTGTACACCATCATGCTTTTCCCATATTATTATTTATGCAGCAAGTTTGAAATTTTATGAAATAAGTTCAAAAGTGAAAATGTGTGCCCATATAAAATAACACTTCTTTTTTAAAAGCCAATAACAGAAACGCTAACACAAATGAAAATTAGGGAATTATCTTTTTTTTTAAAAAAAGAATATCTTACATTCACTTTTCACTGACTCGATGGACATGAGTTTGAGCAAACTCCAGAAGATAGTGGACAGGGAAACCCGGTATACTGGCAGTCCACGGGGTCACAAAGAGTCAAAAATGACTGAGCAACTTAACAACAAGGAATTCCTTATATTCACTTTTCAAAAAGATACTGAAGTATTCTATTAAATGGGACTGTCTGCTACACTTAAATTATTAGATTCATTAAACTTTACTTGCAGTTGTCATGCCAAGCCTATGTCTCCAAGCTAAAATATAAGTCTGCCTCTACCGTTATCATAAACACAAGTTCCTGACATTCTTAATTCAGAGGTCAGTTAAAAGAATGGGTCCAGCCTCTCCTCAAATGAGGTGCGCCTTCTCCTCTGAGGGGTGGAGTCATACAGATGGAAGGCAAAAGGACCTTACAGGCATGAAAGATCCTTAAGGAATCACTAACCTAGCTTCTGTCTTCACAGTAAGACCTACCCGCTGGGAGGACATCTGAATGACAGGAGATTTCTGCCATCCCTGAAAGAAGCCTTCTAGATAATATCCTCCTCCCAAAATGACAGAAAGTGACAGCTACTAGTACCAGAAGCCTGGCTTCAGCTGGGAGCTTAACAGTATCCCACAACTATGGAATCTGAACCTGAATCTTAAAAATACCTTTAGGTAATTCATATTGCCTTAATAGTAGAAAAGCACTATTCTAACCTGAAAAAAAAAAGTCATATCTGAAATGGAATTGCAAATAATAATTTTGAATATTAAGCCTCTTTGCTTTTAAAATATATAATCTTTGAAATGATAAGCAGCAAAATCTAACATATCACATGAAATAAAAGCTGTCATGATGCTGCTTTTTAGAAGACAGTCAATATATTAAACTGATTCATCCCTAGCCTATAAAATTTAGGACAGAATATACATACACATACACACACACACAACATATAATATTGCGTCATATTAAATACAGTCCAAAAGGAGCTAATCAGGAGAAATACAGAGTTGTAATCAATTACTAAACCATTTGTCTTCCCAGGTAGCTGAGTGGTAAAGAATCTGCTTGCCAATGCAGGAGACACAAGAGACGCAGGTTCTATCCCTGGGTCAGAAGATCCCCTGGAGAAGGAAATGGCAACCCATTCCAATATTCTTGCCTGGAAAATTCCATGGACAGAGGAACCTGGTGGGCTCCAGTTCACGGGGGTCTCAAAGAGTTGAACACTACGGATCATGCATAAGCACTAAACCAATTATGTAACCATTTGAAAATTTTAAACTGGTAGCCATCATTTTATGTAAATGTATTTGAGAAAACACTGATAAAGGAAGGTCTAATTTATTTCACCAACATGAAGTTTCAAATTTAAAACATCTAGTGAAGCATTAGTGAAGCATGCAATATAGGATTAACAATGATTGGTAAAGGTGACAGGATAGCCTTACAGTGGGCCTAAAAGGCACCCAGACTACAAGAATAGAAGTACAAAAATGCTATCAGGAATAGAAGGAGAATTCATGGTCAGGGGAAAGTCAAGGAGGAATAAAAGCAAAAGTGAATTCTAAAGCATTCCTAGGACTACATACAGCATGTGAAACAATTACTATTTTCCTAGTAAGTTGCTATTCCTAAAAAATTCAGATTGATTTTAAAGGCCACAATTTCCCTTCAATGGAGCAATTTTGAAATGAAAGTGATGAGTAAAAATAGAAAATGCAAATTAAACAAAGGGAGTTGAGAGACCAGGGCTTTGTGAACCAGGCTGAGACTATTCCACTGACTTCACGCGGTGAAGCGCATTAACAGGGAGCTGACATGACTGCAAAATGTCCGTGTACACTATTAAGCTGAATGGGTCTTACTGCAGGTCAGTTGCAGAAACAAAAGGTACACACGGAGATAGCTGTGCTTTGAATTGTGAAAAGTGTTAGTCGCTCAGTCATGTTTGACTCTGCAACTCCATGAACTGTTACAAACCAGGCTCCTCTGTCCATAGAATTCTCAAGGCAAGAATACTGGAATGGGTAGCCATTCCATTTACCAGGGGATCTTCCTGACCCAGGGATCGAACCCAAGTCTCCCGCATTGTAGGCATATTCTTTACTGCATGAACCACCAGGGAAGCTGACTGTTTTCAATTAACCTATGATAAAAGGCTGACTATGGGCTTCCCTGATGGCTCCGAGGTAAAGAATCCACCTGTAATGCAGGAGATGCAGGTTCGATCCCTAGGGTCAAGAATATCTCCTGGAGTAGGAAATGGCAACCTGCTCCAATATTTTTGCCTGGGAAATCCCATGGAGCCTGGTGGGTTATAGTCCATTGATTTACAAAGAGCCTGACATGACTTTAGCAACTAAACAACAACAACAATTTTGAAGCAATATTATGACATGAAAATACTCAAGAAAAATATCTTGAAAGATAAATCAACTTTCAGATATTTTTTCTCCCATGCCATACTGTTTTAACTTCATGTTATTTTTATAACAAAGTTTTGAGCACTTTTAGGATGACTGCAAAGTTGAAAAGAAGGTACAGAGATCACCCATTTACTCCGTGTCCCCCGCACATTCATAGCCACTCCCATATCAACACGCCCTCCACACCACATTTGTTACAATCAGTGAACCTACATGCATAACACATTATAAGCACCTAAAGTCCACAGTTTACATTAGTGTTCACTTTTGCTGTTGTACATTTTCTGAGCTTTCATAAGTGTACAATAACATATATCTATCTTTAAAGTGTCAAACAGAATATTTTCACCACTCTAAAAATCCTGGGCTCCACCTATTCACCCCTTCCCTCAACTCGACCCATAGCAACCATGGGTCTTTTTCTGTCTCCACAGTTTTTCCTTTTCCAGAATGTGATATAATTGGAGTTGTACCGTACAGACAGACTTAACAGATTATCTTCTTTCATTTAGCAATATGCAGTTAAGTACCTCCATGGCTTTCATGGCTTCGTAGATCATCCCATTTTAGCAGTGAGTAATATTCTTTCCTCAACCATACCCAGTAGATATTAGCAGATAGTAATATTAGTAGATATTAAAGAAATGAATCATTTCTGTTACAGCATTTTTTTATTTCTAGCATTTCTTCTGGTTTCTTTCTTAGGATTTCTGTCTCTCTGCTAGTATTGTCCATCTGTTTTTATATATTGTCTACTTTATCCATAAGAGCCCTTAGCGTATCTATCACAGCTGTTTTAAATTCCCAGTCTGGTAATTCCAATATCTCTGTTATATCTGGTTCTGACACTTCTTTCTCTTCAAACTGTGTTTGTCCCCTTTTGGTATGCCTTATGATTTTTTCTTTTTTCTTTTGCTGTGTGTTTTTCTTCTTCTTCTTCTTGACAGCTGGATATGCTGTCCCGGGTAAAAGGAACTGCTGTAAATAGACCTTTAATAATGAAGTGCTGAGTCATGGACAAGAGTGAGTCGTAGGGCAAAAGCAGTCTCGTGATTAGGCTTCTGCCTTTTAATGAGCCAGTGCTTCTGGACTGTGAACATCACAAGTACTTGTTTGTTTTTGGTCTCTTTAGGTGAGAGAATGGCTAGAGTGGACTGGAGTTGGATATTTCCCTCTTCACGCATGGAAGGCAGAGAGGAAGTTAGCATTTCCCATCTACTAGAGCTGACTGGAGTGGGTATTTCCCTTCCTCCAGGTCCATTAGGCTCCAGTAACACATATCCTAACAGCAGGTTAGGATATGATAAACTAATTTCTTCTGAGGGAAGCATTGTTAGGAAGTGCAAAGTGCTCTGGTGTTTTTCAGAATGGCTCCTCTTCCCCTCCCCCTGCCAGAAGCATGAGGGAATTTTTCTCCAACATTTACTGTTGAGAACCTGGTCAAGCTCCCAGAGGTAAAACTCAAAAAGTATGGACAGCCTCCCATGACTAGGTTCCCCTGAAGTTTTTAATCCTCAGATTAAAAAGAGCCTAATATTGTAAGTCAACTATATATCAATAAAAAATTAATTTTAAAAAGCCATTCAACAAGACCAAAGATTATAGTCATATTTTATGCAATTTTCATCATTGCCTTTTTTCTCCTCTTTTTTTTTTTTTTTTAAAGAAATAACAAACAAAGAAACTCCTCTGTGTGACTCCATGGACTGTACCTGTCAGCCTCCTCTGTCCATGGAATTGTCCAGGCAAGAATACTCAAGTGGGTAGCCATTCCCGTCGCCAGGCCAGCTTTCCAACCCAGGGATCAAATTTGGGTCTCCTGCATTGTAGGCAGATTCTTTCCCATCTGAGCCACCAGGGAAGCCCATATTTAAGGTACATAATCTCAGTGGTAAAGAATCTGCCTGCAGTACAGGAGATGCAGGTTCAATCCCTGGGTCGGGAAGATCCCCTGGAGAAGGAAATGGCAACCCACTCCAGTGATCTTGCCTGGAGAATCCCATGGAAAGAGGAGCCTGATGGACTACAGTCCATGGTGTCGCAAAGAGTCAGACACAACTGAGCTGCTAACACTTTCACACTTTCAATCCTAAAACAAAGGTTCAATTACTAAGTGACTAAATTTATGTCATTAGTTTAAGAAGTCATTCATTGATTTATTCATTTAACAATTATGTATTAAGCCAGATATTATTTAGGCAGTGAGGAATAAGCACCGAACAATACAAAAACAGTACCTGCCTTCACAAAGCTTAGTCGTCAGCCGTAAAATAATTTAACAAAGGAACTAAAACACAGTATGTCAGGTGCTTTTTTTTTTTTTAATAACTAAATTTTGCAACTACACCAGAAATGACTTGCACTTTAAGTTTTCATTTCAGATCCATTTGCTAAAAGTCCTTGAGGTATTTAGACAACTTTAAGAAACGATAACATGGTTGACAACATGAAATAGTTGTGCTATTTTACGACTTCTAAAGATCGAAGGCAGGAAGAGAAGGGGATGACAGAGAATGAGATGGTTGGATGGCAGCACCAACTCAATGGACATCAGTTTGAGCAAGCTCTGGGAGTTGGTGATGGACAGGAAAGCCCGGCGTGCTCAGTCCATGAGATCACAATGAGTCGGACATGACTGAGCGACCGAACTGAACTGATGACTTCTGATATTGATACAGTATAAATTCCTAGCCACTTCCAAATTCTTGCTACTCTCAGGCTACTGCAGTTTAGATGGAAAACCTAAGATTAAAAAAAAAAAAAAAAAGGCAAAAGAAGCAAAATGAAAAATACTAGACATGCAATAAAAAAAACTAATACACTTAAATTTTATTCAGTTAATTATCCTGGGCAGAAAAGGAAAAACCGACTATGAATTAAATGGTATCTGTGAGTGTATTCTTAGGGAAATACTGAAAAATGAAAACATTCACATGAAAAGAAATGGCTTTATACCCACCACTGACTTTTTTTCAGAAACTGAAATTTATAAATGTCACAAAATTCTGGTAATACTCAATGAATATGGTACTAGTTTTTTTAAAAAAATACTGGTAAATATTCAATGAATATGAGTATTCATTGAAACTGGTAATACTCAATGAATATGATACTAGTTTTTTAAAAAATGTTTGGGGCAGCTGACTATCAATATCACAGTATCTTAAGACATACTTCCTTAGATTAATTCAGTGACTATTTTCAAAGCAAAGCTTTCTCTCAAAGCTAAAAAAAGAAAATATTTCTAGGTAACGAAAGAGTCCATTACAATGGAAAACACTGATAATACTAAACTCTAAAAATAATGTACGTAATAACTGTATAAAGTTTTAAAACATCCCAGTAACAATGGTTTTAAAGCTCAGAAACTCAAATATTATTTTAAGATTATTATTATAATCCATTCTACCCTAGGATAAAATAACCTCTCTAAACAGTATGTACTACCTTCATCCATCCTTTCTTTTCCCAAAGGAATGGCAAAAACAGAAATGCGGTATTTTTATTGCAGTCATAGGAACATTAGTTCAATATATATAGAATTCAAATTCTAAATACAGTAAATAACAAAATACAGGTATTTTTTCATCCTACTGAGTAAATTCAAGATATTTGCTAATTATCTATTCTCCAAATTTATGAATTACCATAATAAAATGTGAAGCAAAACTGTTCAAAATCAGTTAAACTCAGTCTTGATGTGCTAAAATGATTAACAATACCATCTTAAAGATAATCCCACATCTGAAACACGTGATATCTCCAAGATTTCAGGACACAAATCCCTCTATCCATCAAAGTAAATGGAAGGTTAGAGAGGTTAATAGAGACAGAGTGTCTGTAATAGACGTCTGCATTTCATCTCCACTCAATATACTCCAATGATCATTGAGCTATTTGTAATGTTCTTATGAATCAATGCTCCCTTTACATTCCAGATAGAAGCTAGAAGCCACTGTGTGAAGCAATAAAGCTCACCTTTGCAAATCCTCATCAAGCTGATCGGATGATTAAATCTATGTGAGGCTTCATAAACAATTGAAGTGCAGGCACAACTTTAATTAAAAACTCAAATGGCACTGCTAAACACCTAAATAAAACATGAACAAGTACAACAGCCACCTGCAAAGAGCAACGGCAATTTCCAGCCTCTGTTTACCAAAGAGATTTTTCTCTATTCAGATGCACAATCATCCCGGCTGTATGATCCCTGGGCTAGCAGTAGCAGTCAATAATTTAAAATCATGGAAGTAAATGTTGAATATATACTTACACTTTACTATGAATTGCACAGTAGCCATCAAAAATTGCTACAGACCGAAAAAAACAAAGTGCTCTCATACGCTAGGATGGCACCCAATTCTCTTTAATTCATTTTATTTATTTACTTAGTTTATTTGGCTGGGCCAGGTCTTAGATGCAGCACATGGTGAAAGGTTGTTGTTGAATCACGCGAAGACACCGGGATTCTTGGCCCCAGAGGAGAAGAATTCAATCTGGGGCCAGAGACGAGGCTTGATCGCTCAGAGCTTTTGTGTAATAAAGTTTTATTAAAGTATAAAGGAGATAGAGAAAGCTTCTGACATAGGCATCAGAAGGGGGCAAAAAGAGTATCCCCTTGCTAGTGTTAGCAATAAGGTTATATACTCTCCAGTGAATCCAAAGAATGTCTGGAGGTTGTAAAGACCTCCCATAATTTACATTTTAAGATAACAGAATTAGCCAGAAGGTTTAATCCCGAGACTGTCCTTAGGCAGGATACATTATTGTTATATAATCCTAAGGAATGTGGAGAAAGAAAAAAAAGTTTGTCCTTTCTTCCTCCTTGAGAATTCCAGACCCCTCTCTCCTTTGGGGACCCCTAGACTCCTTATCTTTCACTTTTCACTTTCATGCATTGGAGAAGGAAATGGCAACCCACTCCAGTGTTCTTGCCTGGAGAATTCCAGGGATGGGGGAGCCTGGTGGGCTGCCGTCTATGGGGTCGCACAGAGTCGGACACGACTGAAGCGACTTAGCAGCAGCAGCAGCAGCAGCAGCAGCAGCAGACTCCTTATCAACCTGCCTAGGAACTGACTCTCTCAATGGGATCTAGTTCCCTGACCAGGGATCAAACTTGGGTCGCCAGCACAAAGTCCTAGCCACTAAACTTCCGGGGAAGTCCCTGGCACCCAATTCTATCCTAACTTTTCATAAAGACTCACCATCGGGGAAAAAAAAACCCAAAACCTCATGTGGCAGATTGCTGCCATAAAACAGGGTCAATTTATTCTTCACTCTGATTGAGTGGCTGATGAAGGATAATCCTGGGGTGACATGACTTTTTGGTTCATCCCTGACAGAAGGAAAATTTCTGGAAGATTAAGACCACAGAGCTGGTTAGAAAAGTCACTGTCCAAGTCAGAAGGCAGAGTCAGAAAGATTTGTGCTGGAGAGCAATATGCAGGGCCTGGAGCAGAAAGTTCCTTTTGTTTTCTTTTAGTAGTCTACCTTGAAATCAAATTTCCTGGTGCTAGGTTGACTTTGTTCTTTAAAGTGACAGAGTCTGACAGTACACTGTTATATTTTCCATTTATACTTTGTCTCCTCTCAGGGTCATATAATCCTGACTGTTCTAGTCAGCCCTATGTAGAGAAAGCATAAAGGATTTAAGTCAGAAAGCACTCGGGTTGGACATTTAGCTCCATCTCTTATGAGCTGTGTGATCTTGGAAAAGTTGGTTTTCTTCTGTGTAGGTCCATTTCTTCACTAACTAAATGAAGATAATAAAATTTCTCACATGACTGTTTTGAGAAGTAAATGAGATGGCATATGTGACAGTTCAGATACCCAAAAAATAAAATACATTAGTTCCCAACCCTTCTCCTTATTTCAAATATATCCTTCATTCCAGATTGCTCTTCCTACTGTTCTCTCCTTCTCAGAGGTGGATAATCTATGCCCTATCCTTGCTACCTCCCAACAATAACACAACAGAAAATATAATCAACTGAAAGAACATTTAACCAGGAAACAACCCAGAAGTTCACTGACAGGAGAATGAATGAAGTGTTATATAATCTATACAGTGGACTATCATACAGCCATGAAAATGAATGGACTACAGCTACATGCAATAACAGATGAATCTTGCAATTTTAATGTTGAATACCCAAAATATCCCATAATATACATTCAGCAATGATACCACTTTATAGCATTCAAGAAATAAGAAATATCTGGGTTTAAGCATATATACCAGAGAAGGCAATGGCACCCCACTCCAGTACTCTTGCCTGGAAAATCCCATGGATGGAGGAGCCTGGTGGGCTGCAGTCCATGGGGTCGCGAAGAGTCGGACATGACTGAGCAACTTCACTTTCACTTTTCACTTTCCTGCATTGGAGAAGGAAATGGCAACCCACTCCAGTGTTCTTGCCTGGAGAGTCCCAGGGACAGTGGAGCCTGGTGGGCTGCCGTCTATGGGGTCGCACAGAGTCGGACACGACTGAAGTGACTTAGCAGCAGCAGCAGCAGCAGCAGCAAGCATATATACATTTGTACTAAGCATAGAAACATCTCAGATACCCCAATTCATAGTCAGTGTTTTCACAGAAATTTATTCCTTTTTGAATACACACTTAGATCGGAATGTATACTACAACACTCCTGGACACACTGAACACAAGCAACATTCTTCTGTTCTAATACCATAGATTTTCTTTAAAATAAAGCCAGCAACATAGACCACCTTTCATTTACCTACCTTGAATGCAAATCACAATGATGGCTCTAAATGGAAATTTTTTGCTTTTTGTTAGAAAAGCTTTCCACATACTGTGGCAACCACAGCTGTTGAGGTCAGCAGCATTATGGCAACTATGAAAGGTCAGCAATTTAGCTCTTTCATATTGAGGTCTCGGCTGTAGATCCCATCTGTGCTGACTTCAGGCTGAAGGGAATAAATTTCTTCCAGCTTAAAAACTGAAACATATGCTGCAATAATTAAAGGTTTCTGGAGCCAGTTTAGCAGTGCCAGGGATGCTGAAGCCGAGGACCTGTGAACACACCAGAGGACTTCCCACAGGGCACCCACCTGCTAAACAAAGGATACTTCCGAAGGCGTGGCACGAAGGTCCCCATGTCCAAAAGGCAGAAAGAAACCAGTCCCACTCCCTCCATGTATTTTCTATACCTTGTAACAGACTCCCTCCTACTGAAACACAGGGTGGTGGTTTTGCAAGTCCAGCGTTTTCTCTTTGCATCTCCTTTACTTACCTAGGCCTGCACTAATACTAGCCACATGTGGCTATTCATATTTAATTAAAATCCAATATTTTAAAATTAACTTCCTCAGTCACACTAGCTACATTTCAAGTGCTCAAGTACAACATATGACTACTGGCTGGTTACCATACTGAACATTAAAGAAAGTACTTATGAACAGTCCTGATCCAGACACTAATGCATATTTAAAACAAAACCAGGGCTTCCCTGGTAGCTCAGCAGTCAAAAATCCGCCTGCCAAAGCAGGAGACACAGGTTCAATCCCTGGTCCAGGAAGATCCCACATGCCGCAGGGCAACTAAGCCTGAGCACCACAACCGCTGAGCCTGTGTTCTAGAGCCAGGGAGTCACAACTACCGAAGCCCCTCTGCAACAGGAAAAGCCACCTCAATGAGAAGCCCGCGCACCGCAACCAGAGAGTAGCCCCTGCTCACTGCAACTAGAGAAAAGCCTGGGCAGCAACGAAGACCCAGCACAGCCAAAAATCAATCAATAAGTAATAAGTTAGTCAAAACAAACCTTCACCAGACTGCTGAATATAAAAATCTTAGAGTCAGCCAGAAAATGTCAAGGATTAGTCACCCAGCACAATTAGCTGAGGTTTTTCCCAGGCTTGGGTGTTTGAGGCTTCTCTTGGTGCTGTCTGTATATGTCCATTTCATTGTTCAGTGCTGCCCAGTGATTAAAAAGAATGGAGCCCTGGAGCTGCATGGTTGAGTCTGACTCTCTAAACTGTGACTCTCTGAGTTACTCACCCTGTCTCATTTTTCTATATGTAAAAATGAAGTCAATAGTAACAACTTCATAGATCTGTTTAAAAATTAAATGATACAATACTTATAAACCTATTAGTACCACGCTTTGTACATGTTAAGAGCTCTATAATTGTTAGCTATTAACCATTATTATCATTGCCAAAAGGTAGAGAAAGGAAATAACATGATGGATTTTATCCATTAAAATCTATTTAGAGCTCTGGTGAAGATTCTCTATGAGAGAAAATCAAAATACATGATCTATTTCATTTTCTGCACTGCATATTTACAAATTAATCATTTCCTGTCTCACTTTTTAAAGGCCTGTTCACTGTTCTCATAAGTCTTGTGTACACACTGTGTGCACAGTGCTATGTGTCAAGAATTGCTCAAAGCACATCACATGTGGCCTCTAATGAAATCCTCATAACAGTCCCACAAGGTAAGTAACTCGATGTACCTCTCCCCTTTCAGATGAGAAACCAGAGACACTGAGACGTTCAGTAACCCATGCAAGAGCATACAGCTTGGAAGTGGCAGTGACTGGATTGGAATGCAGGCAATCTGGATCCAGAGCTTCTGCTCGCAGTCATTATGCAATATTTCCCTATACGCTGAAAGTTCCCTTCCCAAACAAACAAAGCATTTCCAAGCTAGCTGTTAGGTAATATTATTAGAAACAGACAGCTTATTTAATGGGCTTGGCAATGACAGGGAAGGGGGAAGTCTCTTGGGATTTGGATGTGACCCCAGCAGTAATCACTACCTGGACTTCTAATCCCCCTGGCAAATGTGGAAGGAAACAAGCTCTGCTCAGGAGGGTTGGCACTGATCCCTGGGAGGTGTGGGAGCAAGCTGTGAGGGTGGATCGGATTTCACAACGAGTGGTGGGGTGGGAGGAAACAGGGGCATTCACCCTGCAGGAGACAAGGGTGCTTACATCCCTCAGTACGTGTCACAGTCCCACACAGCTTTCAACTAGCACATTTCGGTCTAGAACCAAATTCCTTTTTACATATGGGCAGAAGCAATCCTTGCATTGTTTTAGTAATTTAACATGCTGAATTTTCCAGGATTGCTATTACTACGTAAACTAAAGAAAATTAATACTTTTTTGTCCAAAGCTTTAGCAAGAGTTGCTCAACATTTCAGATGATAATGTTATGCTATTTGAATCACCAACTCAGTACATTTCTGAGTCTTCATTAGAGCTGCATATTTACAGTAATTCTTCCATGAATTCTAATCATGCCTAAACATTCATATAAGGCAACATATACTATTTTATGATAACTTCCCATTTATTTCTTCCTTATTGTATTATGTGGGCATTATATTTGTATTCTGAAATAATGTGTATAAGTAGCTATCTTAGCTAAGATTTTTTTCCTTCAGGATAGTAAGTCTGTGTGTCTGTTTCCAAATACATGTTTACAAAAAGGGGACATAGTTCTGTGAAGCAAGCTGGTGGTGCACAGAATGGAGCCATGTGATACACACCGTGCTGCTTCCTATCAATATTTTACTATCCTCAGAGCTCCATATCCCCAACACCAGCTTTCTGACTGCCCAGGATAAACAAAGGGAAAAATGAAACTTGCAAGTTCTTCATAGAGTCCTGGTCCCTCCCTATCCTAATCCCTACCCTGAAGCAAGTCTGCAGAAGAGAAACTACTGTCCCCCCTCTTTCATTTTTTTTTTAATTTTTAAATTTTTTAAAAATTTTACTTTTTATTATCACTGCCTTCCAGGCTGAGCCATCTTGGTTTGAATTTACCATTCTCAGCACATCCCCAAGAAGCTACAGAAAAGGCACATGACCTTAGATTGATCACCATCAGATCACCTCAGATTCTCAGCATCTTTACCCACTAGGTGAATAAGAATGACTTCACAATCCCTTGGGCAGTTCCTCCAGCACGCTCCCAGCCTGCATATAGTTTATTGATATTGCTATTTCCATCACCAAATCAAAGACAAAACACAGGACTTGCATTTCATTTCTCTGACCTACCAGGCATCTCTTTAGTTTCTTACCACATAGCATCTAATGAAAGCAATTCTGTTGCCTATTTTTTTATTTTCTATTTATTCTTTAGACATAAAACCTTAAAGCTCTCTAAAACTTGATCTCTTCTCAATGCCTTCTACTCATTTCCTATAATTTACCAAAAAAATAGGGCAGGCATTAAAAAAAAAAAAAAAGATCCCAGTAAAACAAAACAGATTGAATGACAACTGCTTAACATGTGTTATAAAAGAATACTTGCTGAGTTTTAAGAGAAGGGGGTGGAGAAGTAAAAGATTTTCTAAATTTGCATTCGGAAAGGGAGAAGAGAAGTAGCACAGGGGGCAGTTTTATAAGTTTGCTCTATACCAGACCTTCCACTCACCTGATAAGGAAGGTTACTGAACTTTTTAGTTTGAAGAAATCAACACAGAGAGGTTAGACAGTTTGCTAAAGATCTTGTATATATAAAAACAAAACAAAACCTCCACTCTGACTGCCACCTCAGTGCTAGGATTATAAACCATGCTTGTCTAATTCAATTACACCTTTCTGCCTCTCGACAATAAGTATTAAACAGGTGCTAACAACATACCAGGAACTGTGCTATTTCTTATTTAATTACCATAATAACCCAATGAGATAGGTACCAAATTTAGCCCCATTATGCAAATGAGAAAACTGAGGCTAGAGAAAATATGTTAAGCTGCCCAAAACCACATAGGAAATAGAACAGCTCATATTCGAACCCCAGAATCCATGCCCCTCACCATGAGACTATACCCTCTGCCAAGACTAAAATTCACTAGGCAAAACTGAGTGAACAGCTAATTTTCACCAGCCAAGGTAACTAATGGAATTACAACAATTCTATTCCCAACAGTGGAATTACCCAGGTGGCTAAGTGGTAAAGAATCTGCCTGCCAATGGAGGAAACACAGGTTCAGTCCCTGGGTAAGGAAGATCCCCTGGAGAAGGAAATGGCAACCCACTCCAGTATTCTTGCTTGGGAAATCCCAGGGACAGAGGAGTCTGGGGTGCAATGGTCCGTGGGTCACAAAAAGTTGGACAGGACTGAGTCACAGCTACATTCATGAGGTTGGATTAGCAAACCAAAATGGGACTTTTTAAAATGTACAAATGATTACAATTCTTAAAAATCATAACCATTAACCTTAAGGATTAAATATCCTCTTTTGATGTGCTATTGTAAATACCAAACGTGAAGTGATTAAAGAGATAATTCCCTTTAATTGCTCTTTATGCATGGAAAGGGAGCAGGTGAGATTTAATGGTATAACATAGAGGTGTCTCCCTATGTCTACCTCGTTGGAAATCATTTTTCTGCTTGGACCTCCAGGCTCCTCCTTAACCACTGAGCAGTCAAAGAGCAGTGGCTTCAAAACACAAAACAGAGTAGGCAGTCTCTTGAGAGACTGAGGGCTGAGGCATCACACAAGTTTATAAACAAGGCCAACAGTGAGAAATGGGAGGGATATACGAATATACTAGAGAAGAGCAAAAGAGTCTAAATAAACCATTTTTAAGGGCATTGAGGGTCTGTTCTTAGAAAATATGCTAAGAAAAGCTGAAATCCATTAAACTAACAAAGCCCTGACGTAAGAATCGGATATCCCAACTCAGCTATGTGGACACAGAGAAAAATCCAGATAAGAAGAGAACCATTCCTCTTCTCCACACAGCTTAAGATTCAGAATAAATATGCTAGAAGAACCGATAGATTAATGTGTTCAGTTCAGTCGTACAGTCGTATCCAACTTTTTGCGACCCCATGGACTGCAGCACGCCAGGCTTCCCTGTGCATCGCCAACTCCCAGAACTTGCTCAAACTCATGTCCATCAAGTCAGTGATGCCATCCAACCAACTCAGCTTCTGTCATCCCCTTCTGCTCCTGCCTTCAATCCTTCCCAGCATCAGGGTCTTTTCCAATGAGTCAGTTCTTCACATCAGGTGGCCAAAGTATAACGTGTAGTATCATGTAAATACTTCTCATTGTCAACATTCTGAAGGCTTTTATGTATATATTCTATCTGTATCATATATATATATATGTAGACAGAATACATTTATATATATATGTATAGTCTCACATATGTTCACATACATATGTTCACAGGTAGAAACACATATGTAAATGGAAATACATGTCTGGATCGAGTAAGCGTAAATACTGGAGTCACGTTTCTCAATCCATATTGGGCAAATCCAGTGAGCAGAAGAGCATTTGTGACAAAATGCTGTCGTAATTTAAGGCTGACAACTTAGGTTTAGGTATATTTTATATTACCCTAATGAGGATAATATCTAAAAGATAAAACTAATAAACCTAACTTAGAACTGTTAACCCAGATTTAGTCTTAGTAATTTTTATCCAAAAACTACCACACCAATTTGTGATCTTTTCTTCTCTAAACTCAGATAAGATTTATCATCTCTAGGCTCAGAATTCCAGAGCTGGGAGAAGAGAGTCCTGTCTTATAAAAATAGGGATATTTTAGAACTTGGACAAAGAAAATGGTAAAGCTCATCAAATTTCCACCAAAGACTGCTGATTCTCTTTCCAATCAACCATTTTTGCTGTTCTGCATAACCGCTTCTCTTCCTTAACCTATGCTAAAATTTTAGTGGGCATGATTCTTCCTGCTAATATTTTCATTTTAATACTCTTTCTGAAGACTTAACCTTGAAAGCTTTCTGTTAGTGGATATTTGATATATTAGAACAAAGCAGTGGATCAGAGATACAGAGGGGCTGAATCTTTCAGCTCCCTGGGAAACCATGCCAAGAATGTGAATATCTTCTCCAGCCATTCATAAGACCAGGTTTGGATAGGGCCACAGATTCTTGAAAATGAAACTATAGCTCTTGGGGACTGCCCCAGTCATATCTGACTCTTTGTGACCCTATGAACTGTAGCCCACCAGGCTCCTCTGTCCATGTCCAGGCAAGAATACTGGAGTGGGTTGCCATGCCCTCCTACGGGGGATCTTCCTGACCCAGGGGTCGAAACAGTGTCTCATGTCTCCTGCACTGGCAGGCCGGTTCTTTACCACTAGTGCCTCCTGGGAAGCCCAACATAGTCATAGATTCCAGGATTAGGATATAAACATCTTTAGGAGGCTATTACTTTGCCCCACAATTCATTTTAGCACTTGGGCTTTAATTTCCAAAAATACTTGTTTTATGAGTTTAAAAAAAAACAAAACAAAACAGGGTTGCAGTAACATTTCCCTAACAATATCAGGACAGTTTTTTTTGTTGTCTCATTTTGTTTTCTTCCCCCTGCATTGTTTATTTCCGGAAAGTTACTTTAAAAAAAAAAAAAAAAAGTTCGTTTTGTCTCTGTCCTTCATATTAACATGTTTCCTCAAAAGTCTAATGAACTTTGACTATCCCCTCTATGGTAGAATATTGAAAGCTGTTTTGAAGTCAGTAAGTAAAAGCCAACTATTGAGTAGAAGGCTTCATTCTGGAGCAGTGCTATCCAGTAGAAATATGTAATTTTAAGCTTTCTGGTAGCAACATTAAAAAGAAATGGGTTAAATTAATTTAAATAAAATGTTTTATTTAACCTACTATATCAAAAATATCATTTCAGGGGAACTTCCCTGGTGGTGCAGTGGTTAAGACTCTGAGCTCTTGGTGCAGGGGGCCTGGGTTCGATCCCTGGTCAGGGAATAGATCCCACATACCACAACTAAGAGTTAGAATGCCACAGCCAAGATTCCCTCTTGCCACAACTCAGTGGAGCCAAATAAATACTTTAAAAAAAAAGAAAAGAAATATCATTTCAACATGTAATCAGTATATCAATTATTGAGGTGCTTTATATTTTTCTCTTATGAAGTTTTTAAAATACAGAGTGAATTTTACTATCTAAAATCAGACCATCTATATTTCAATGCTCAGTAGCCTCACGTTGCTCAGTGCCTACCAAGTTGTACAACAGAAGCCTTGAGTGATTTGGGGAAAGCCTGATTATGGGAACTAGGGCTGGTCAAAATTCCCCAGAAAAATAGAAAAGTGTCCTCCCACATCCTGTTGGGGGAGTATAAGTCCCTCTGCCATTGCTCTAGGATTCAACTGTGCAAAGGGGTTACAACACAGTATAGACTGTCACTTACAACATCCCACCCCTGCTAGTGTTCAGCCTGGCACCATTGCCTCAGCTATGCCTGATGCCCCCTAGCAGGGCAATTCCCAGGCTATGCAACATCAGGGAGAGCTGAAGGCGGGGGGCATTAATTCTTTGTCATTTCTTTCAACAGATCATTGGCACCTTTAGAGATTCTTTCACAGGTTCAGGATGCTCGCAAACACTCACTTTCTATCATCTGTTTAGATTTCAACTTTTTATTTCCTTTCAAAGCAACTCTCTGACTTTTTAAATCAGCTTCTACAATTACATTGGGTGTTTTCTTCCTCCTATTTTTTACATTGTTTTCTGTTTATGCCAATTCTCCCTCCTCCTCTTAAAAAAATTTTTTTCCTTTGTTATTTTTGTTGTATTTCAAGAGGGAACTGAAGTAAATGTAGGTATTTCCCCAGCCATTTTTAACTGCCTTTTTTCTGCAGTTCCACACATCTCTCTTGGTAGTCATTTGGCTGGCTGATTCTGTCTGTGCCAACCACAGCCTTCCCTTCTCCCAGGTATTTGACTGACTTACTGAGTCCTTTTCATGTCCGAAACTCTGAGAATACAGAGATGGACATGACCCCTGGTCTCTTAGTCCAGTGCAGGAAGATTTACAAAGGGTAAAGAAAGGAATGAACAGCTAAGTGATTTCAGTGTGTGTGTTCTTTATACCACAACCCTGAACGGGTGTGTGTGTGTGTGTGTGTGTAGTCGTATCCAACTCTTTTCAACCCCATGGACTGTAGCCCAACAGGCTCCTCCGTCCATGGGATTTCCCAGGCATGAATACTGGAGTGGATTGCCATTTCCAAATCCAGGAGATCTTCCCACCCAGGGATCGAACCCTCGTCTCCTGCGTTGGCAGGCGGATTCTTTACCTTTACCACTAACACCGCCTGGGTGCCTTCAGAGCACAGAAGGAAGGTGTCCAGCTTCCCCAGGCAAGCTGCCTTCTTCCACTGCACATCTGGTCTTATCTTCTCAGCATTACCTGCCTCGTTTTCTTTTTCTCCATTTTCATTCTTTTAGGACTTCCAAGTTTGCAAAATTTCACATGTCTCCTACTCTGGGTCAGTCAGTTCCTTTCCCAACTACAGTGTCTCACAAGCGGATCACCTCTAGATTCCTCTGTCCCCCTGACCCACACAGGTCTACCATGTACAACCTGGAGGCATGCCAGGCAAGGCTCACTCATGGGCAGAGAGAAGGCTCTGGGCCAATGGTGTGATCTGGTTCAGTGTCTGTGAAATCAGTTGCTTTCTCATGCAAAGACTAAAGAAAATGCTTACATTTCCATCCCAGTAATTAATATGCTTTTTAAAATGTAAAATAGACAACATAAAATTTACCATTTCAACCAATTTTAAGTACAATTCAGTGGCCTAAATTATATTCACAAGGTGGTGCAATCATCAACACTGTTACCGAAATTTTTAAATCATCCCCCTCAAAAGGTTATATTACCATTAAGAAATGGGTTCCACTTTCTCCTTCCCACCAGGCCCTAGCAACCTCTAATCTACTTTCTGTCTCACTGAATTTGCCTGTTCTAGGTATTTCATATAAGAAAAATCATACCACATTTGTCCTTTTGTGTTTGGCTTATTTCACTTAGCCTCGTGTTTTCAAGGTTCATGCATGCAGTAAAATATAACAGAACTTCATCTATTGGTTTTTGATCATAGATAGTCATACTAATTTTCTCTTGAAACATTTTTATGTTTTTCAATGCAAAAATGAATTTTTTCTCCTTTTTCTTTCATATTATATGACCTTAGTAACAGTTTTTTTTTTTTTTTCACTTTTCCCAGTGGATACTGTTATAGTTGTGTGCTTATTGATTCATGCTGATGAATAGTAATTTCATGCAAGCTATCCTGGCATGTAGGGTTCATTTTTCATGTGATCTGCATAAAAATAGTAGTGGTGAATATTAATCAAGTAAGAATGCGGACCTGAATTTCAAAAAAAGCTTAATTAGAATACACATGTCATATGAGCCATCCCATTGCAGGAAAAGTATGCTCCATATATTTGTAGCTTAAGACTTCTTTCTTGTTCCAACCTATGAAGTGATATGTGTCACCGTAGGAATACGAAATGGGGGTGGGTGGGGCAGAACTGCTCCTCTCACGTGACATTCTCAAGATTGATTTTTATTATCAGTACCATATTTTACACCAAATTAAAATTGCTTTCCCAAGGACAAAAATGTGGGTTTATAACTAAAAACTTGGCTATAGTAAGTTTACTTATTGAAAAATTTATATGTCAAAGTCCTGTGCTGGGTGCCACATAGGAGACACAAAGAAATAAAATTCTCTAGGGAAATCCAGTCTAATGAATGTATCTTTAGGAAATTTATACCCATATGGATACAGTTCAGGATGTAAATATATTTGTCACAAACATCAGAAAGTTAAACAGCAACACAGAATTAAAGCATGTATCAAGATCACAGTAAAAGTGATGTCAAAGGATAAGTAATAGTAACTAAATGAACTCTGCAGTGCAGTGGCATTTAACATTTGTATTTGAAACAGTAAAACCCTTTTGCTCTCCAAAGGGAATCTTAAACCAAGTATGTTAAAAGTGTGTATATGTGTGTGTGTGTGGTGGGAGGTGGGGAGTGTTAGCCACTCAGCTGTGTCAGACTCTCTGCAACCCCATAGACAGTAGCCCGCAAGGCTCCTCTGTTCATGGGGTTCTCAAGGCAAGAATACTGGAGTAGGTTGCCATGCCCTCCTCCAAGGGATCTTCCCAACCCAGGGATCAAACCTGGGTCTCCTGCATTGCAGGCAGATTCTTTACCTTTTGAGCTACCAGGGAGGCCCTAAAAGTGGGGGCGGGAGAGGCAAAGACTTTTTTATTGCTAGAAGCCAGAGTTCTAGATTCAGTTCTGCCAACTGTATGACCTGAAACTATTTACCTAAATTTTCTGTCAATTTCCTTATTAACAGATGGGATTAATAATGGGATTGTTGATAGAATTAAAAATAATGGAGTATGTAAAGCATTCAAAAGTGTCTGGAAGGACCAAATACATCTTCACGATTAATACAGGTTTAACTCATTTTATTAAGCTTTGTTTTATTGCCCTTCACAGATTCTGCATTTTTTTTTTAAATAAGTTGAAGGTTTGTGGCAATTGTGGGTTGAGCATAATTTTTCCAAAAGCACTTGCTCACTTTCACGTCTCTTGTGTCACATTTTGGTAATTCTCCCGACATTTCAAGTACTTTCATTCTTATTATATTTGTTATAGTGATGTGTGATCAGGGATCTCTGATGCTACAATTCTGATTGTTTGGGGGCAGCGTGCACCTCACCCATATAAGACAGTGAACTTGACAGGTACTGTGTGTGCGTTCTGACTGCTCTACTCTCCCTTCCTCTCCTCCCCCTCCCTATTCCCTGAGACACAAGAATTTGAAATTAGGCTAACTAATAACCCTACTGCTACTGCTAAGTCACTTCAGTCATGTCCGACTCTGCGACCCCATAGATGGCAGCCCACCAGGCTCCCCTGTCCCTGGGATTCTCTAGGCAAGAACACTGGAGTGGATTGCCATTTCCTTCTCCAATGCATGAAAGTGAAAAGTGAAAGTGAAGCTGCTCAGTCATGTCCGACTCTTAGCGACCCCACGGACTGCAGCTCACCAGGCTCCTCCGTCCATGGGATTTTCCAGGCAAGCATACTGGAATAGGGTGCTACAGTGGCCTCTAAATGTTTAAGTGAAAGCAAGAGTAGAATGTCTTTAACTTTAAAACAAACGCTAAACACGATTAAACTTAGTGAAGAAGGCTTGTCGAAAGCCAACACAGGCCCAAAGCTAGGCCTCTTTTGCCAAATGGTTAACCAAGTTGTGAAGGTAAAGGAAAATTTCTGGAAGGAAATTACAAGTGCTACTTCAGTGAGCACACGAATAGTAAGAAAGCAAAACAGCCTTATTGCTGATATGGAGACAGTTATAAAGATGGAAAGAGGGTCAAACCAGCCACAATATTCCCTTAAACCTAAGCCTGATCCACAGCAAGGCCCTAACTCTCTTCAATTCTGTGAACACTGACAGAGGTAAGGAAGTTGCATAAGAAAAGTTTGAAGCTAGCAGAGGTTACTTCCTGAGGTTTAAGGACGGAAGCTGTCTCCAAAACATAAAAATGCAAAATGAGGCCACAAATGATGATGTAGATGCTGCAACAAGTTATCCAGAAAATACAGCTAACATAATTAATGAAAGCAGCTAACTAAACAGCAGATTTTCATGTAAATGAAATGACCTTCTATTGGACGAAGATCCCGTCTAGATCTTTGGTAGCTAAGAGACGAGAAGTCAATGTCTGGCTTCAAAGGACAGGCTGACTCTCTTGTCAGGGGTGAATGCAGCTGGTGACTTGAAGTTGAAGCCAGTGCTCATTTACCACTCTGAAATCTAGGACCCTTAAGAATTATGCTAAGTCTACTCTGCCCGGGCTCTATAAATGAAACAACAAAGCCTGGATGAAAGCACATCTGTTTACAACATAGTTACTGAGTGTGTAAAGCCCACTGTTGAGATCAACTGCTCAGAAAAAAAGTTTCCTTTCAAAATACCACTGCTCCTTGACAAAGCACCCGGCTACCTAAGAGCTGTGATGGAGATGTACAAGGAGATTTATGTTGCTTCCAGGCCTCCAACACAACATCTGTCTGCAGCCTTTGGATCAAAGAGTAACTTTGATTTTCAAGTCTGATTATGTAAGAAATACATTTCGTTAAGGCTAATGATTTCTCTGATGGATCTGGGGAAAGTAAACTGAAAACCTTCTGGAAAGGATTCACCATGCTAAATTCCATTAAGGATATTCAAGACTCATGGGAAGAGGTCAAAACGTCAACATTAACAGGAGTTTGGAAGAAGTTGATTCCAACACTTACAGATGACTTTGAGGGGTTCAAGACTTCAGTGGAGGAAATAACTACAGATGTGGTAGAAATAGCAAGAGAATTAGAAGCAGAATCTGAAGATGTGACTGAATTGCCACAATCTCACGATAAACCTTTAATGAAGACACAAAATTACAGAGGGAAGTTGGGCCAGTGCCAGGTGGCATCACATAGGGACCAACATGGAACTTTATATGAAGGAGAAAGAAACATCAGCCTTGTTTAATTCATTGTTAAATCTGGTCTCTGTTACTTCAGCCAAACAGATTCCCTGACTAATACTCCATCATTCACATGTATATGTGTAACTGATTCACTGTGCTGTGCAGCAGAAACCAACACAGCACTGTAAAGCACCTATCAGATCAGATCAGATCAGATCAGTCGCTCAGTCATGTCCGACTCTTTGGGACCCCATGAATCGCAGCACACCAGGCCTCCCTGTCCATCACCAACTCCCGGAGTTCACTCAGACTCACGTCCATTGAGTCAGTGATGCCATCCAGCCTAATTTAATGAATGAGGAGGTGTTTTACTGATGAGCAAAGTGGTTTTGTGAGACAGAAGCCATTCCTGGTGAAAATTACTGAAATGACAACAAAGGGTTTAGAATATTCCATAAACTTAATTGATGAAGCAGCAGCAGGGTTTGAGAGGACTAATTTTGGCAGAACTTCTACTGTGAGGAGATCTGCTGGATCATAGAAAAAGCAAGGGAATTCCAGAAAAATATCTACTGCTGCTTCATTGACTACTCTAAAGCCTTTGTGTGGGTCACAGCAAACTGTGGAAGATTCTGAAAGAGACGGGAATACCATCTTACCTGCTTCCTGAGAAACCTGTATGCAGGTCAAGAAGCAATTTAGAACTGGACATGGAACAATGGATGGCTTCAAAACTATATTGTCACCCTGCTTGTTTAACTTATATGCAGAGTACATCATGCGAAATGCCAGGATTGATGAAGCATAAGCTGGAATCAAGATTGCCGGGAGAAATATCAATAACCTCAGATATGCAGATGACACCACCCTTATGGCAGAAAGCAAACAAGAACTAAAGAGCCTCTTGATGAAAGTGAAAGAGGAGAGTGAAAAAGTAGGCTTAAAATTCAACATTCACAAAACAAAGATCATGGCATCTGGTCCTATTACTTCATGGCAAATAGATGGGGAAACAATGAAAACAGCGACAGACTATTTTCTTGGGCTCCAAAATCACTGCAGACCATGACTGCACCCATGAAATTAACAGAGGCTTGCTATTTGGAAGAAAGGCTATGACAAACGTAGATGGTGTATCAAAAAGCAGAGACATCACTTTGCCAACAAAGGTCCATAGTCAACGCTATGGTTTCTCCAGTGGTCATGTACAGATGTATGAGCTGGACCATAAAGAAGGCTGAGCACTGGAGAATCAAGGCTTTCAAACTTGGTAATGGACAAGACTCTTGAGAGTCAGCGGAGAAGGCGATGGCACCCCACTCCAGTACTCTTGCCTGGAAAATCCCATGGACGGAGGAGCCTGGTAGGCTGCAGTTCATGGGGTCACTAAAGTCAGACACGACTAAGCAACTGCACTTTCACTTTTCACTTTCATGCATTGGAGAAGGAAATGGCAACCCACTCCAGTGTTCTTGCCTGGAGAATCCCAGGGATGGGGGAGCCTGGTGGGCTGCCGTCTATGGGGTCGCACAGAGTCGGACATGACTGAAGGGACACAGCAGCAATAGCAGCAGCTTGAGAGTCAGGGATCAAACCAGTCCATCCTAACGGAAATCAATCCTGAATAGTCATTGGAAGGACTGATGCTGAAGCTGAAGCTCCAATACTTTGGCCACCTGATGGAAAGAATCAACTCATTGGAAAAGACCCTGATGCTGGGAAAGATTGAAGGCAGGAGGAGAAGGGGGCAACAGAGGATGAGATGATTGAATAGCATCACCAACTCAATGGACATGAGTTTGAGCAGGCTCCGGGAGATGGTGAAGGACAGGGAAGCCTGGCGTGCTGCAGTCCATGGGGTCGCAAACAGTCAAACACAACTGAGCAACTGAACAATAACTACTGGGAGTAAAAGGCTACTGCACACTACAGAGAAATCATTCATAAAAGGAAGAGTTAATTGAGGCAGCAAATTTCACTGCTGTCTCATTTTAAGAAACTATCACAGCCATGCCAAACTTCACTGACCACCATCCTGACCAATCAGCAGCCTCCAATATCAAGGCAAGGCCTTCCACCAGCAAAGGAGTCAGATGATGGCTACCATTTTTTAACAAAAGTACTTTTTAAATTAAGGTTTGTACATTGCTTTTTTAGATATAATGCTTTTGCCCATTTCACAGATTGCAGTATAGTGTAACCATATCTTTTACAGGCACTGGGAAACCAAAAGCACTATGATGCACTTTTACTGTGATATATTTGCTCTATTGCAGTGATCTGGAAAGTAACCCATGATATTCTCAAGGTATACCTATACCTGTCAAGACATGATCTTATAAAAGTAAGATATCCAACAATGAAATTAAGTCTAAATTCCTCAAATATCCATTCTTCAATTTTTACTTTGTCATATCTAATAGGTAAGGATCAACTTTATATCATTAACTGATGAGTAATCTAAATTACTAATTATGGGAAGACGCTTACTTAATTTATATCAATATTTCACTGTGATCAAATAAACAAAACTACCAATAAGGCTAAAACAAATGTACATTTTGAGGCACCTTACAATAAGGAACAGTAAAGAGCCTGATAAATTACCTTCCCTGTTTAAAGATTCCTTTACTGATATGTGAAAACCAGTAAAAGTTATCAAAAGAATCTGAATAAAAAGATATCGAGAGATGCCCTTTGTATAAACACTAAAGGCAATAAAATGTAATAAAATGATAAAATCAAAAAGGCAACCTTCAAATTCATGAGAGAAATGGGGGAAAAGATGACCTGAAAACTAAAGTTTAATGTGACATTTTTTATTTTATTGAAAGCCACAGAGCCCTAGAGTCTATATTAAAGGCAATCTGATAGGATTTAAAATACTAAATAAAAAATACTAAGAACAATTGTAGAGAATTTGAAAGTATCTGAAAATAACATAGGATAAATAAAGATAATAATAAGAGATTTTTAACTCTAAAATGGAGCTAGAGGAGGCTGCTGCTTAGGGAGAAGAAAGCTGGAGTGCAAAGCCCCAACTATCAAGTGCAAATTGAAAAACAAACTAACGCTGAAAGAGAGGTCAATACTCCTCCAAAGGAAAAGGAAGGATGGGGTTAAACAAACTTCACTGGCTACACGATTTTTCCTACAGTCAATGTTATTGCACTGCACCAACATACCTACCTATGTCAAGAAACAATGAAATTACTTAATGTTTTAAAACAGTAAAAAGTGTTGAGGCCCTATGATCTCTTAAGCATATTCAAATATAATATTTCATTCCAAAATATTAGAGTCCAAAAGAAGTTCAGATTAAGGAACAACCATTTAATTCTGAGCACTGGGAAAGATGTCACAAAAAAAGATAGCATTTGATATTAAACAATAGGAATGGAAGACAGGAATCTTTAATGGAAGGAACAAAAACAGCATCTAAAAAAATAAAATGTAGAACAGGTATGGGATACACAGTAGGAATGGTGATATGGAATACTGGAGACAGGATAGAACATGCAAGAGCAATTTTGATGATTGATCAAAGAATTTTAGGGCAATCAGAAACCAATGAAGGCTTTCCACAGATGAAATGGTATAATTAATCTCCCTACTACGTGTTTAATCTGATTACAATGGATTTTTAAAGGAAAAACTAGGAAGGAGACCTCATTATGAACTTGTTTATTAGAATGATGAATGAAAAGTTGCAGAGCACTTTAGACATTGTCTGACTCCATTCCTTCAGTTGTCAGGCTCAGAGAGTATAACCTACTCATGGTCAGCTGAAGAATTATTAACAGAGGTTATGAGGTTTCCATACAATGAACTCATAAGTACCCTCATATCTAATATGTTTTCTAAGGATACAGATAGCTATCCTTAATGCCCCAAATTTATACCATCACTTCCTAAATGAACTGAAACCTGCTATCCATCTGTCTTTCTTTTCTTTATTTCCACAAATACTTCCTGAACCCCTATTAAGGGTCAGGTACTATTCGAAAATATAAAGAAAACATTAGTTCCCTTCCTAGGTGGACTTAAAGTTCAATAGTAGAAACAAGACAAAAAACAAATCAAGACAAAAGATGACACAGTGATAGGCATTATGGATAAAAGTTATGTTGGGTCAGAAGGAAAATAAGTGCAGAATGGAAGGTATTACTATTATATAGAGAGTAACCACAGAATGCTTTTCTCATAGGATGACATGCATGTGGTGAAAGCTGGAGAAGAGTGGCCCACAAAAATGGAACAATAAATACAAAAATCCATAACAGATAAGCACTCAGCCTGCCTGAATGAGGGAGGGAGGTAAGAGGAGGAAACGAGGGAAACAGCCAGGAAGTTTCAAATCGTGTAGACTTTCCGGGTCACTGAGAAGGCTTTACCACTGCAATCATCTCAGAAACAATGCAAACAGAAGACAATGGAGCATCTTTAATGTGTTGAAATTAAAGAAAGTAATAGGGGCCTGTCAAGAAAAAAAAGCAAGCCAAGCTAGAATTTTATACCAAACAAAAACATTTAAAATGAAGCAAAATAAAAATTTTAGTTAAATGCAAAGATAATTTGGTACCAGAAGACTTGAAACTTAAAAATTTTAAAGGAAACTGATGGAAAAGAATACCAGATGGAAATCCAGATAAATCCAAAGATAGATTAGAAATGCTATGTATGTGACAAAAACTTTGACTCCACACTTCCAATGAAGGGGGCACACGTTTGATCCCTGGTCAGTGAATTAAGATCCCACATGCTGCATGGCTTGGTCAAAAAAAAAAAGAATAAAAAAATTTGTTCCACATTTTAAAATTGTACTTGAAAGATAATTTATCGTTTAAAGTAAAGATGACAATATACGGTGGGGTTTATAATACATACAAGTAAAACTTATGATGAAATGGCACCAAAAATGGGAGGGGGCAAATGGAAGTATACTATTATTATAACATCCATACATTACATGTTGTGTATGATATTATTTAATAGTAGAGATAAACAGATAAGTTAGAGATAAATATTTTAAATCCTAGAGCAACAACAAAAAGTAAAACATAGTTAATAAACCAATAAAAGAGATAAAATGGAATATTTAAAAATATTCAATTCAAAGGAAATCAGAACAAGAAATGAACAAGAAAAAACAAGTATACTTAAGAGAACTTGGCAAGAAAAGTGACTACCAAGCAACATGTGTAAGCTAGTCTGACTCAGCATATCCACTGGGAATAAAGGTGAAAATCAACATCTTCACTAATGGAGGTAAACGTTTACCTGTAAGTTTCACAGGTGATTTATTGTAATATGCTCATTTTGCATATTCCCTTTCAATCTGTCACATTGCACATGGTTTTCAAAATCAAGAGATGTTTTTAATTAGCCAACTAGATTACTGATACCTACTCATTCAAATAAGCTTTTGGAAATACTGCTACTGCTGCTAAGTCGCTTTAGTCGTGTCTGACTCTGTGCGACCCCAAAGACGGCAGCCCACCAGGCTCCCCCGTCCCTGGGATTCTCCAGGCAAGAACACTGGAGTGGGTTGCCATTTCCTTCTCCAACGTGTGAAAGTGAAGTCACTCAGGAAATACTAGATACCACCAAATAAAAACAGTGGTTGAGGATATATAAGAAGAAAATCAAGTAAAATATTCAATGGAAATAGTTATTTGCAAAACCCTAGTCTTTGCAGCAAAAGAGACACTGATGTATAGAACAGTCTTATGGACTCTGTGGGAGATGGAGAGGGTGGGAAGATTTGGGAGAATGGCATTGAAACATGTATAATATCATGTATGAAACAAGTCGCCAGTCCAGGTTCGATGCACAATACTGGATGCTTGGGGCTGGTGCACTGGGACGACCCAGAGGGATGGTATGGGGAGGCAGGCGGGAGGAGGGTTCAGGATGGGGAACACATGTATACCTGTGGCGGATTCATTTTGATATTTGGCAAAACTAATACAATATTTTAAAGTTTAAAAATAAAATAAAATAAAAAATAAAACAGAAAACTTAATAGACAAAAGTCTAGAAGGAAGTAACATGGAAATCTTATTTATGCTGGTAATTTTTTCAGTGTTTCCATCACCATTATTAAAGGATTTTTCAATAGTTTCTGACACACACACACACACACACACAAAAAAAACCCTAGTCTTTGGTTCATGGAACCATTTTGTATCTCATGTACTATACAGTTCCTTGATCAACATGCAACAGTCACATCAACATATCTGTTTGCAAAATTACACTCTTATTTCATAGTATGATAAGGATTAAACACATTAGAATTCATGTTGGCAGAGGCAAATAAAACCAAAAAAAGTTTCTGTTTTAAACATAAACAATTATCTTGTCAATGTTAATTTATCCTATTTGATTAAATTTAATTGGCAAAAACCACAGGCTCAATGTAAAACTGGTTACAGCAAGAACAACTCCTTCCAAGAGCCAGTCCAGACTTTTGAGCAGGCCTGGACGAGACCTGGAAAGAGCACAGGTGATCAGGCCCTGAGGTGGAGAAGCCCACCAACTCTTTTCAACAGAAAAAGTGCAGAACTGCTCCCTGACTCATTTATGGGCCCACTCAGAGAAGACTGTAGCTCTCCAGGTACTGGAGATAAGACACCAAGCAGACAACATAGAGTACATCCATCTCCTCATTTTGGCTTGAAACTAGAATACCTTCTGTATCTCAACGCAGATCTGGAATGCCAATGGAGCATGAGCTGCTTGTCTACTCAGCACCCACCACTCCCTTACAGTCTTACAGCTTACTGCGGGCCACAGCTACTCTCTGCCTCAGAGTGTTCATTGGCTAGAAGCGTGTAGACAGCAGGCCAGAGTATCAGGGAGAAGCTAGCCACCAAAGCTAGGCAGGAGTTGATGAATCACACTGCCAATTATTATGGTAAGAGGTCATCAACTGTAAAATTCATCCTAACTTCAAAGATATTGAAATATGGGAGAAAATGTTCATGTTAGTTTCAAATAATATGACTCTAATAATATGATAAGTGAAAACAGCCAGAGATCAAAAAAATCTACACCTGCTTCCCCACATATATCTAACATGAGTCTAGTCTAACTCCACACGCAGGCTGAGAAATGGAGCAGAAATTAGTCCTGCTGTGGCCCAGCACTTAACATGAATGGTAACTGAGAGCTGTCACAGGCATCACTCCTCAACCCCTCAAACAGACACCACACCAGGCTACAACATGCCCACCATATGTCAAGCCCAATGTGTGGGTCCTCTGAGGGAAAATGTCTTAACTCCAGCCTGATGGATATGATAGGCTGGAGGGGAGGTAAGGCAAGTACTAAATAATTATACAGAATAATTAACAGAATGAGGTAATGTCATTAATTGGGTTTTAATAAAATACGTGTATGTGCACAGTCATTCAATCATGTCTGATTCTTGCGACTCCATGGACTGTGTAGCCCACCAGGCTCCTCTGTCCATGGGATTTTCCAGGCAGGAATACTGGAGTGGGTTGCCATTTCTTCCCCCAGAGGATTTTCCTGACACAGGGATCGAACCCACCTCTCCTGCAATGGCAGGCTATTCTTTACTACTGAGCCACCTGGAAAATCCTCAACAAACCTATAAGAGTTCACAGAAAGGAAAGAGGAATGTAGACCAACTAGATCAGGCAAAGTTTCAGTATCAAGCTGGCATAAGGACTGTGCGAGCATCTGTAGGAGATGAGGGAGGCAAGAAACAAAAGAAAATAAAAAGGATATGGGCAGGTTCCGGACATTCTGGTAGAAAACTAAATATTTTTATCTCACTGAAGCAAAGGTACAATGGAAAATGAAGCTAGAAATATAGAGTACTGGCAGGCAAGGAGAGGCACTAAAAGTTTTCCAGTAGAGAAAACGACATGACCAGAAAGCAGGGGGCATCCCCTAAAGAATGCTTGGATACACTGAATTTAAAGGGCTTCTGGGACATCTTGGTGATCTTTCTCACCTATTGCAAGGGCCCAGAATCCAGTTAGATATGAGTCAGGAAAGCAAAAGAAAGATGTGAACTGGGAATTTTATTTAGGACTCATCTGGACTCCTCTAAGACTCACTAGGGCTTCCCAGGTGGCTCAATCGGTAAAGAATCTGCCTGCAGTGCAGAAGACCCAGGTTCAACCCCTGGGTCAGGAAGATCCCCTGGAGAAGGGAATGGCAATTCACTCCAGTATTCTTGCCTGGAAAATCCTATGGCAAGAGGAGCCTGGCGGGCTACAGCCCATGGGGTCAGAAGAGTCAGACATGACTTAGCGACTAAACCATCACCATTTGGACCAAATAATAGCTGAAGTTATGAAATAAGATGTTTCACTGAAAGGATGTGATACATAAGGGGGAAAAAAAAAGGAACTCAGAGAAATAATCTGAGGAACATCACCATTAGTGGGATGAGCAGAAGAGCTCACAAAGAATAAGAAGTAGCAACCACGTAAGTGGAAAGAAAATCAGGAGAGCAGGAAAACAGCATGTAAGAAAAAGAGACATCAATACCGACAAATTTCATAGCAAGATGGAGTAAGAACCAAAACACATTCCCAGGGATTTAGGCTGTTGATGGCCTGACTAAAAGCAGTTTAAGTGGAGTGGCCGGAATGGGAGTGGAGTGCACACTGGGAGGTCAGACCAGACTCCCCTTGAGCTGAGCCAAAGGTGGTTCAGTGGTAAAGAATCTGCCTGCCAATACAGGAGAAGCAGGTGCAATTCCTGGAGGGGGAAGATACCCTGGAAGAGGAAGTGGCGACCCACTCTAGTATTTTTGCCTGGAGAATTCCATGGATAGAAGAACCTGGCAGGCTACAGTACATGCGGTTGCAAAGAGTGAGACATGACTGAGCAACTGAGCATCCATCCAAGCTGAGTCAAAGTGACCCAGATGAACAGGGTAAGTCATCAGGTGGAAGAAGAAGAAAATAGCATCTGCAAAGGATGAGTTGGATCCAATTTCAAGATGTTTATCCTAAACAAAAAGAGCTGTAAAGCACACATTAAAATATTTTCAAATTCAGCAAGCATAACAAGAACTTGTTATTTTGAGCAAAATAATATTAATCACAATGTTAACTTTTTGAGGAAAAAGAAACTAATCAAAACTCTCATAAATACACTGCTCAGCAAAATTTTATGAAAAGGTATATGAACAAGGTCACACCTTTTGTATGACCAATTTCTAAAAGGAACAAATCTATACGTATCTGCTACATTAATTACTCTCCAATTCTGCCACAGTCTGTTCAAGCTCAACCTAGGCAGTGAAACTTCAATCTTAAATCTTCATTTTTACTCAGTTCTCCTTTTCTTAAGAAGGAGCCATTAAAAAAAAAAAAAACTCAAAATGTCCTTTATCTTTATTGAAATTTAGAAAAATCAGTCAGTTCCTAAAAAGCCACATTTCCAGCTACACTGCAGGAGAAAAAAAAAGAGACATCACACAGTATATGTACGTTTTTGACCTCCCTGTATGACTACAGATGCCACACCAGAGTCGTGATGAAAAAGTTATGTCAAACTCAGATTGGACCATAAGTGTGAAAGTGCCAGCTCCTTTAGCACTTGCTCAAAGGAAACTATCAGAGCCACTTATTATCAACTGCTTGGACAAAGCAGAACTGTCAGTTATGGGATGGGCTACAAAAAATAGACACAATTCCTAATTACATCCATTCTTTCGTTGTAATTACTCTGGAGAGTGATTACATATTTAACTTGGCTATCTTTTTTAAAAAATAAGTAGCTTTAATGAAAGTATTTTAGATAGTGATGCCACCATACATCAATTAGAAAGTTAATCATTCTCCTTGTTCTCACAGAACAGTTTTAAAGGAGGTGGGGAGGTACTAGCGTTCAGTGCTTTTTAAAAAGTTAATTAGAGGGCACCCAGTAAAGAGAGGGCCTTCCCAGGTGGTGTTAGTGGCAAAGAACCCGCCTGCCAATGCAGGAGATGTGGGTTCAATCCCTGGGCCAGGAAGATCCCCTGGAGGAGGGCACGGCAACCCACTCCAGTATTGTTCCCTGGAAAATCGCATGGACAAAGGAGCCCATCAGGCTCCGGTCTACAGGGTTGCAAAGAGCTGGACGCGACTGAAGCAACTTGGCATGCATGCAGCAAGAGAAAACATCCAGGAAATAGAGTTTATCAAAAACTCAAAATATGTAATCTGCACAGAGTCAAGAAACAGCAAGAGATCCTCGTCAGTGGGCTCACTTCAGGAGAAAAAAAAAATTCTCTTCACCGTGTCAGGTTTAATTTTCAATATTCTACGAGACTTCACTACGTAATAAATGATTACTCTAGAATCGTTCTTAGAATATTTCCGAGAGACAAAGGGCAAACAAAGTCATAAGCTCTGACTAACAAAGCTCAAAATTAGCTCAAATACACTACAGATTGAACTATAAATAAGAAAGTTTTCATATAATGGAATCCAAGATATTACCAATCAGCAGGTAAATCATGTGCTACAACTGTGGCACACATTACCCTCACCCTAGATTCATTAATAATAAAGCAATTTATTTCCATCCAAAGTACTCCATCTTAAAACGCAAACTCATTATGATTTTATGTAGGCAAAGGTGCCATCACTAGCATTTAGTGTTAGAGGTGACTTTCAAAACATACACACAAGCTTATCTTCCAGTCTTATCAGCCTTCCTGTATGTTACTTTATACATATTTTATGCCATTCTTCCGCTGCCTTCCAGAATCCCATTAGTAATCCCACACACTTCGCTCAAGATGATTCGGGCCACACAATAAAATGGTATTCTGTGTCAGCTATATTTCACAGTCTCGTTTAACTAAATAAGATCAAATGAAAGAAGGCGTATGAAAGTGGATTTTGCACAGTCTACCACATAGAAGACATTTAATAAACATGTGTAACCTGAATTCAGCACAAGCCCTCTGACACCAAATCATTAAGAATTAGAAGGTTCACATTTAACAGCAAGTAGACTAACATCATTGCAACAGCTTGAGGACAAATGGAATATACGGAGAATGGAACACAGGAAGAAGTAAAAGGATTTGACAGAATGCAGGTAAGACACGAGAGTAATGTAAAAGATTCCCAGATCCAACATCCTTCAGCTATACTCTCATCAAGACAAAACAGTCCATAGTCTTTTTTTTTTTTTTACAACCTTTCACTGTTTTGAGTTATCATAGTCAACCCCTCCAAAATCATTATCTAATGTGATAAGAACTAAATGAAGTATCAGGGTAAACTGATACTTCATTTTTGCCCCTGAACATGATTCTTTACCTAGAGTCAACGAGTAAGTTTTGTGAGATCTGCTTGTCTGCTATTCTTGCGAAATGTGTATAAATGCCTTTTTCTACAAAGAGGTTTCATAAATTAATTTTCTTATTGCATGAGTAAGACCACAAAATAAACAGAGCAGCAGAATTTCAAGTGAAGGCATTTTATTTATACTCCAAAGTTTCTTTTTTAAGAGTAGTTTGTTAAGCAAAAAGCATTCTGAGAAACTGTGTGTGCGTGCTAAGTCACTCCAGTCGTGTCCAACTTTGTGGGACCCTATGGACTGTAGCCCACCAAGTTCCTCTGTCCAGGGGAACTCTCCAAGCAAGAATACCGGAGTGGGTTGCCGTGCCCTCCTCCAGGGGATCTTCCCAACCCAAGTCGAGCCCATGTCTCTTACATCTCCTGCATTGGCAGGTGGGTTCTTTACCACTGCACCACCTGAGAAACTGTAATACTAGATAAAGCACAACCAAGACAAAACCTATCGCTCCTCTCTGAGTTAGGAAAATCATCAGAAAATACTGAGAAGTCCAAAATGGCTTTAGAGGGTGGAGGAAAAGGAACAGTGCCAAGGTGCTGAGATTCTAAACGAGACGAATTCCAAACAGAAGGTACAAAGAGACTGAAGAAAAAAACCACACAGAATAGGATGCCCCCATGACAATGAGATTTCCTCGACTACAATTTTCCCTACATTCTCCAATACTGCAGCTTCACCAAGGGGACAGACCTACCCTAACAGTCTTCGTACCACGTGTCCCAGCTCAACACCTGTCACATAGCTGTTATTCAACATTTCATGAATCAACAATGCAAGTAAGAGTTGGAAGCAAATGCCAAGTTTTAAAAAGTTGGGGGGCCAGAAGTTTTTAGCAGTAGTTATGTTCAAATTCACCAACTTGAGAAATAAAATGTATAGATCCCAAAATATATGAGAGGAAAATTGTTATAAAACTTTCTTCCTTGTTTTAATAAATCTATAAAACAAAAGTAGAAGAATGCAAAAGAACTTAATCTTCCTAAAGTGAATGGAGATTTACAAGTTTAAATTTCTTAACTGGAGATGGGAGCTTTATTAATTTTTTTTAATTTAAATTTATTTATTTTAATTAGAGGCTAATTACTTTACAATATTGTATTGGTTTTGCCATACATCAACATGAATCCATCACAGGTGTACACATGTTCCCCATCCTGAACCCTCCTCCCTCCTCCCTCCTCCCTCCCCATACCATCCCTCTGGGTTATCCCAGTGCACCAGCCCCAAGCTTCCTGTATCCTCCATCGAACCTGGACTGGCGATTCGTTTCTTATATGATATTATACATGTTTCAATGCCATTCTCCCAAATCATCCCACCCGCCCTCTCCCACAGAGTCCAAAAGACTGTTCTATACATCTATGTCTCTTTTGCCGTCTTGCATACAGGGTTATCGTTACCATCTTTCTAAATTCCATATATATGCGTTAGTATACTGTATTGGTGCTTTTCTTTCTGGCTTGCTTCACTCTGTATAATAGGCTCCAGTTTCATCCATCTCATTAAAACTGATTCAAATGTATTCTTTTTAATGGCTGAGTAATACTCCATTGTGTATACGTACCACAGCTTTCTTATCCATTCATCTGCTGATGGACATCTAGGTTGCTTCCATGTCCTGGCTATTATAAACAGTGCTGCAACGAACATTGGGGTTTATTTTTATAGTATCTCAGTCATCAGGCAGCAATTTAAAAAAAACCTACAGTTGTCCCTTTAATTTTTTATTTTAAAATAAATTTAAACTTACAGAAACCTTGAATAGTACAAAGAATTCCCAAATACACTTCATCCAATTTCCACTAATATTAATATTTTACTTAATTGTACCATAATTATCAAAACTAAGAAACAAAAATTGATGAAATCATCAAGTAAACTACAGGCTTTACTCAGACTTCATTCAACTAAATATTTGCACTAAGATCCTTGTTCTGTCCAGGATTCTACAGTGCATTTAGGTACCCTGCATATCTTTAGTCTTCTTCAGTCTGTGGTAATCCTTAAGTCTTTCCTTGTGTTTGACATTTGATACCATTGAAGAGTAATGATCAAGTATTTAACATCTGTCTGATGTTTTTTCACAATTAAATTGAGGTTATGCATTTTGGCAAGAATACCACAAAGGTGAGGTGCTCTTGTCTTCGTTAAGGTGGAATTTTCCAGGTTAATCCACTGTAAAGATACTCTCTTTCCCTTGTAATTAATATCTTGGAAGGGACATTCTAAGATTCTGCAAATATCCTGTTTCTAATCACACTATCATCCACTAATTTTGGTATCCATCACTGGATCTTGCCTGTGAAAATTACTACTGTTGTATTCTAATGGCAATTTTCTACTTTCCTCATCCCTTCCACATTTACAATTCAAATTCTTCTATATGCTACCTCCCCACTCACTTATTCATTTATTTTATTTATTTGCATCAGTCTGGGATCCTAAATATTACTTTATTCTGTGAATTATAGTATAAAACTACTCTGATATTTTATGGTTCCAATTTTTCCAGCTTTGGTCATTGACAGCTCTTTCGGGTTAGCTCCTATGCCTCTCAACATGCCCACATGCTTCTTCTAAGAACTTGCTTAGTTCTGGTAATACAAGATGCTCCAGGCTCATCTTGTATTTTCTCGCATCCAGTCCTGGAATCAACCGATTCTCAAAGGAACCCTAGCTCCATTAACTGGAGAATGGTATTTAGAAAACAAGATATGGGAACCAGCTGTGCTCATGTCAATGGGCTATCTCTGATTCTAGGCAGACCCTCTCCATGGACAGTGATAAGAAATATTGTTGGCCTCTGAACAATGTGGGTATTAATCCTTGTATAACTACAGTCAGTCAGTCCTCCATAGCATCAGATCCCCTGCATCCTCATGTTGAACCAGCCCCAGACCATGTGCTACTGTAGTATAGTAAATACTGTACTGTATTATGGAGAAGGCAATGGCTCCCCACTCCAGTACTCTTGCCTGGAAAATCCCATGGATGGAGGAGCCTGGTAGGCTGCAGTCCATGGGGTCGCTAGGAGTCGGATACGACTGAGCGACTTCACTTTCACTTTTCACTTTCATGCACTGGAGAAGGAAATGGCAACCCACTCCAGTGTTCTTGCCTGGAGAGTCCCAGGGACGGTGGAGCCTGGTGGGCTGCCGTCTATGGGGTCGCACAGAGTCGGACACGACTGAAGCGACTTAGCAGCAGCAGCAGTACTGTATTATATAGCAAACAGTATTTACTATTGCAAAATATCAGCATATAAGAGGACCCATTCAGTTCAAACCCATGTTGTTCAAGGGTCAACTGTATATGTACATATACTACCGAACACATACATATGCACCTATATTTATTTCTATATCTATTTACATATACAGCTAAAATATCCAGAATGAATTTATACTGATACTTCTGAGTGCAATCCAACACCACAGGGTTCATTTTAATCGGTCACATTCCTTATTTGTAATTTCTCTGGCAGAAAACTGAATCTCCTTACCTATTTTTTCAACTCTAATAAACATATAGTTTCAGAATTGCTAATCCATACCTCTGTGAGAAACAAATACGCCAACAAGAGTGCAGTGCTTGTGTGCAGCTCTTTTTTGTCTTTTAGCCTTACAACATCCAGTCAAAAGACTATCTTCTGACATTAATTAGGCGAGCTTTTTTCCTCCCCACTCTCTTTAGTGATATGTTATTCATTTGTATTCCATTTTGTTTTCCCCTCACATCCTGGTTGTTGTTTTTAATTTACAAAGAGTAAATCACACTTTTGATAGTTCTGATAGATGGATAGAGCCGTCCACCCAGCACCACAGTCACAGTACAGAATAGCTCCATCACCTCCAGAGTTCCCACACATTGCCCCTTGCAGTCAAACCTTTCCCCATCGCCAACTCTGACAACCCCTGCTCTGTCTTTTCTTCCTACAGTTTTACTTGTTCCAGTTTCTTTAGCGGTTTACAATATAAAAATCGTGCTTACCTTTGACTTGTTAACATCACTCCATAGCTCTTAGATGCTCTGTTCTATTTTGTGTTTTCCTCTTTTTACTCTTTTTTGACTTTTTTCTCCTTTATAGTAGTTTCTTGGCCTATTCACAAGCTCAATGATTCTTCCCTTGGCTGTCAGAACTACTGATAAGCCCATCAAAGGCATTCTTCATGGCTGCCTTTCCTCACTTCTAGTGCTTCTATTTAATTCTTTCTTATAGTTTCTATCTCTCCACTAAAACTATCCATGTAATCCATGTTAACCTTTTTAGTTAGAGCTTTCAATACAGTAACTATAGTTGTTTTAAGTCAGATAGTCCCAATATCTATGTCATACCTAAATCTGATTTTGTTGACTACTTTGTCTCTTGGCAGTAAGTGTATTGGGGGTTTTTTGATGGCCTTTTTGTAGGCCACCTGATTTTTTTGTTGAAAGTTGAACTTGTGAAGGAGATTAAGAACTAAGGTAATAGATTTTATGCATAGGAAGCAACATAACTCTTTTCTTTCGCTATGTTTTTAGGGTGAAGGTTTAAATTAATCTAGTCAGATGGCTCAGCTGGTAAAAAATCCGCCTGCAATGCAGGAGACCTGGGTTTGATCCCTGGGTTGTGAAGATCCCCTGGAGAAGTATTCTGGCCTGGAGTATTCCAGGATTCCAGGCCAGTATTCTGGCCTGGAGAATTCCAGGGACTTTATATTCCATGGAGTTGCAAAGGGTCAGACACAACGGAGCACATTTCACTTCACTTTCCTCCAGTCAGAAATCAGGCTAGGTTTGAGATTTATTGTGGATATGGTATCCTTGGGGCATCACAGTCTTCTAACTCCTCTCCTAGTAACTTGTGTTTAGAGTGGGGACTGGTTCTTAATGTCTGCCCTGCTCTCAGCTTTAGGTCTTTCCTTTGTGCTGCACCTCAGGGAGGTCTGCAGGGTCTGGCCAGTCTCCCAGCAGTGTTCAACTGTTACCTGTTACTTGATGCTCACCACCCTGTGATAGGAATAGGGATTTTCTGTTGTTCTCATTAAGCATAAATCTTAGAAAGTCACTGAGTCTCAAGGATGTGCCCTTCTCACTACTCCTGTCCCTTACCCAGCTGTGGTTCTGAACCCAAAGTGTCACCCAAGTGTAGCTTTGATTCTACTTCCTACCCTCAAGTGCAAATGGGGTTTTAACAGTGCCCTAAGGCAAAGTGATTTTTCGGCCTTTCCCCCTGCTTTCATTCAGTATAAGAGAAACTAAAGATAGGGAACAAGTGTACCGGCATAATTTCTTGCTTCATCCATGGCAGTGGCTCTTCTTACCAATCCCTATACCTCCAGAGGATGATTTCTCAGGAGCTGCACCTGTCTTTGGGGGGGAACACCTGGTAGAGTTCAGAGAGGAAAAGGCTGCAAGTGTATAGAAATCTACCTAGATGTACAGCCTGCAAAGTCTTCACATTCTCTTACCAGCCCACATTCAGCATCCATGAATTCTTCAGCTAAACTCTTGCCAATGCCCAGCAATTGCTGCCCCGGGTAAGTAAGTGCTCATGTCTCTCTCTATAGGGACTGTTTCTCCTTAGACCTCACACCCGTGGGCTGCTCTGGGACCTAAGCTCTCTGATGAGTTCAGAAAAAGTTATAAGCTTGCAGTCGTACCATTTTTTGTGGAGAGGAGGAGGTCATGTTTTAAGGGTAGAGGAAATGCTCTTTCTGCACAATTTTGATTTTATTAATGCATGAACTTGTTTGCTAAAAGATAAGACCATGAAACCAAAATTAAAGCTTAGTAAAAAGTCATAAGCACCATTCCAAATTCCAAATTAAGATACTCATATAATTTTTAATCTGAAAACTTAGAGAGTTTTGGCTGTTCACTGAGGTGATTTTTTCCAGCTGCTTGTTGATATATCAAGGAAAGTCTATTTCCCTAACAATAGAATAAATTCAAAACTAAATTACAATAATGCATTTAGAAATAAACCTAACGAATCAGCTTAATAAAAAACATAACAGCTGATAATGATTTCTTAAAAGCATTTACTCTACTTTTGACAGAATGCTTTGAGAACACCAATTATGTATTCATAGTCCCCATAATTTTGTTTTACAAAATATTTCCTCAAATCTCTTGGGAGATTACTACAGGGTTAAAAGCTGCCTTAAGATCAAAGATCAAAATACAGAAAAACCCTGTAATCTCTATAGCAGTTCACTGATCTTTACCATCTGCTATGCAAAAAGAAGGTGTATGGTAAGTTTGAAAAAAGAAAATCTTTTTAACTAGAAATGACAGTAAACTGATTCTGGCAAACGTTCAGAGGGAATTTTTTCTTTATGAGATCCAACTCCCTTTTGCCAAAATATAAACGATGTCAACAATAGGAAAATAAAGTCTAGTCAATAAAGTACTGTCTCTTATTTATATCTTTCTTCCTGCAACTATATCACATGATCACATTTCTATAATAAAACCACACACAGTAAATGAATTTTCAACCATCAAGAGGACTTTATAAGCACAGGCTTACGGGTGAATGATGAGAGACAGCTGGAGCAAGACAGTGAAAAATGTACTTAACTCAGGCCCAGAGAAATTACTTTCCTGGTATAGGCCAACAATCTGTGAGCTTACCTAGACTTTCCTTTATGTAAAAATCTAGAACCTCTGTCTTATATCTTCATCTCGGAAACAATCAAGAAATTACTAGAAGATAAATGGCATGGCACATTTTTCAGAACAGAAGAAGAAATCTGTCTCATAGGCTATATCTACAATTATTGCCTTTGGTATCAACCATTTATTCTAGAATGGGGTCTGCTTATCTTCTCTCTCCTCTCACAATTTTAATTGTACGATTAAAATGGGTGAACTTCATGGTATTTAAATTATATCTTAATAAAGTTGTTTAAGAAAAAAGAAATGAAATATTGGATCTGTGTTACTGAACCAATGCGTGAATTGACAATTTCCATTCTCCCTCCTATAAACAGAAGTGTACGCAGGTACCTATTTAACAAATACTGGGACAATTAGGTATCAGAATAAAAACTATGAACTCTTACTCACCCCATATACAAAAATTAATTCAAAATGGATCAAAGAACTAAATGGAAGAGCTACAGCTCTTATAAGAAAATGCAGATATAAATCTTAGTGATCGTGCATTAGATAGTACTTTCTTCAGTATGACACTAAATGCAGAAATAACAAAAGAAAAAAATCAGTAAGTTGGACTTAATCAAAATTTAAAACTTTTGTGCATCAAAGGACACTATCAGGAAAATGAAAAGACAACTCATGAAATGGGAGAAAATATTTGAAAAATCATACATCTGATAAAGGTTTACTATTCAGAATAATGAACTCTTACAATTCAACAATAAAGAGATAAATAAACCAATTTAAAAATAGTCAAAGGATTTGAACATTTCTCCAAAGAAGATGTAAAATAGCCAATGAACAAATAAAAAATGCCCAAATCACTTGTCACTAGGAAAATGCAAATCAAACCACAAAGAGACACTACTTTATACCCAGTAAGATGGCTATACTAACTTTTTTTAATGGAATAACAAGTGCTTTTGAGGATGTGGAGAAACTGGAGCCCTCATACATTGCTTGTATAAAATGGTGCAGCCACTGTGCAAAAGTTTGGCAGTTCCTCAATTCTATATAACACACAATCAATGCAAACAAATAGAGGAAAACAATAGAATGGGAAAGACTAGAGATCTCTTCAAGAAAATTAGAGATACCAAGGGAACATTTCATGCAAAGATGGGCTCGATAAAGGACAGAAATGGTATGGACCTAACAGAAGCAGAAGATATTAAGAAGAGGTGGCAAGAATACACAGAAGAACTGTACAAAAAAAGATCTTCATGACCCAGATAATCACGATGGTGTGATCACTCACCTAGAGCCAGACATCCTCAAATATGAAGTCAAGTGGGCCTTAGAAAGCATCACTACGAACAAAGCTAGTGGAGGTGATGGAATTCCAGTTGAGCTATTTTAAATTGTGAAAGATGACGCTGTGAAAGTGCTACATTCAATATGCCAACAAATTTGGAAAACTCAGCAGTGGCCACAGGACTGGAAAAGGTCAGTTTTCATTTAATCCCAAAGAAAGGCAATGCCAAAGAATGCTCAAACTACTGCACAATCGCACTCATCTCACACGCTAGTAAAGTAATGCTTAAAATTCTCCAAGCCAGGCTTCAGCAATACGTGAACCATGAAATTTCAGATGTTCAAACTGGTTTTAGAAAAGGCAGAGGAACCAGATATCAAATTGCCAACATCCGCTGGATCATGGAAAAAGCAAGAGAGTTCCAGAAAAACATCTATTTCTGCTTTATTGACTATGCCAAAGCCTTTGACTGTGTGGATCACAATAAACTGTGGAAAATTCTGAAAGAGTTGGGAATACCAGACCACCTGATCTGCCTCTTGAGAAACCTGTATGCAAGTCAGGAAGCAACAGTTAGAACTGGACATGGAACAACAGACTGGTTCCAAATAGGAAAAGGAGAACGTCAAGGCTGTATATCGTCCCCCTGCTTATTTAACTTATAAGCAGAGTATATCATGAGAAATGCTGGGCTGGAAGAAGCATAAGCTGGAATCAGGATTGCCGGGAGAAGTATCAATAACCTCAGATATGCAGATGACATCACCCTTATGGCAGAAACTGAAGAAGAACTAAAGATCCTCTTGATGAAAGTGAAAGAGGAGACTGAAAAAGTTGGCTTAAAGCTCAGCATTCAGAAAACTAAGATCATGGCGTCCAGTCCCATCACTTCATGGGAAATAGATGGGGAAACAGTGGCTGACTTTACTTTTTGGGGCTCCAAAATCACTGCAGATGGTGATTGCAGCCATGAAATTAAAAGACGCTTACTCCTTGGAAGGAAAGTTATGACCAACCTAGACAGCATATTCAAAAGCAGAGACATTACTTTGCCAACAAAGGTCCGTTTAGTCAAGGCTATGGTTTTTCCAGTGGTCATGTATGGATGTGAGAGTTGGACTGTGAAGAAGGCTGAGCACCGAAGAATTGATGCTTTCGAACTGTGGTGTTGGAAAAGACTCTTGAGAGTCCCTTGGACTGCAAGGAGATCCAGCCAGTCCATTCTAAAGGAGATCAGCCCTGGGATTTCTTTGAAAGGACTGATGCTAAAGCTGAAACTCTAGTACTTTGGCCATCTCATGTGAACAGTTGACTCATTGGAAAAGACTCTGATGCTGGGAGGGATTGGGGACAGGAGGAGAAGGGGATGACAGAGGATGAGATGGCTGGATGGTATCAGCGACTCGATGGACGTGAGTTTGAGTGAACTCCGGGAGAATATGGTGATGGACAGGGAGGCCTGGCATGCTGCGATTCATGGGATGGCAAAGAGTCGGACACAACTGAGTGACTGAACTGAAATGAAAGAGCTATAGAGTTTGATTTCACAGTGACATAAATTTTCTAGAATTAGATAGCAGTGATATTTTCAGAACACTGAATATATTAAAAATCCAATTGTACACTTTTAAATGGTTAACATGGTGAATTTTTATGTTGTATGAATTTTATCTTAATTTAAAAAAATAAGGAGAGGAGGAAGGCGTGACGGTAGTGAAGTGCAGACTCTCTGAGCAGAATTACCTTCACGATAGCTATTTCCTGGGATCACATGAACCCCCTGTCACAAGAGAGGGGGCACACCCTGAACCACTATCAAAACTTTAAGAAGACATAAGTAAGGAGACACAAGAGACACAGGTTCGATCCCTGAGTATGGAAGATCCCCTGGAGAAAGAAATGGCAACCTAATCCAGTATTCTTGCCTGGGAAATCCCATAGACAGAGAAGTCTGGTGGGCTACAGTCCAAGGGGTCGCAAAGAGTCAGACACGACTGAGTGACTAAGCACACACAAGTTAAGTAAGATCAGGAAACCATGGCCACAGAGTCTAACAGGTGGCAGTTGTTCACATTTACTAACAGAGGCAAACTTGAATTTGGATGACCAATAGCATCCATGAAGAGGAGCATCTATACGAATGTAGTCCCACATGTAGCGAGAGGAAGTCACAGTCCCTCAATTAGCAACTGCTGTGGATGACCAGAACAGAATTTTCACATATGCAGCTGCAACCCATTAGTGGGTTGTAAAATCAATGTAGGCACTCTTTAAGCGATCTAAACAAGGGACTAAAGATGAATAGAATAAAAAATATATCCCAGATCACAAGTAGTAAGGTGTGATTTACTGTTTTCAATTATAAAAATACTTGTTTGAACTAACTCAAGATATAAATTTTTGCAAATTCTAATTTTAAAAAAATCTGAGAAAAGCTAGCCTACAATAGCTAGTGAAAGTCTTTGCTGCAGATCCTTAACAATACATAGGCATAAAACAATCTATATAAACATGCTTCGGCTTTCATCATCATCAGAGCTCTAAACTTTGCTTTACAACTGAAACAAATAGCAACATTTTTATTGTCCCTTTAGGGGAGCGTTTAACCACTCAAGCTGTTCTATTCATTTGTTAAATACGTATTGTAATCCTAAATCTGAAGATAATTCTGTAGGTTTTTCTTCCTCAATGTATATGAAATAGATATTTCAGTGCTCTAAAGGACCAGTAATCTCCATGTTTCCCAAACAGAACTGTATTAGTGAATCAGTTCAATACAGTTGCTCAGTCGTGTCTGCCTCTTTGCAACCCCGTGGACTGCAGCACTCCAGGCTTCCCTGTCCTTCACCAACTCCCGGAGCTTGCTCAAACCCATGTCCATTGAGTCGGTGATGCCATCCAACCATCTCATCCTCTGTCTTCCCCTTCTTCTCCTATCTTCAATCTTTCCCAGCATCAGGGTCTTTTCCAAGGAGTCAGTTCTTCGCATCAGGTGGCCAAAGTATTAGCTTCAGCTTCCACATCAGTCCTTCCAATGAATATTGAGGACTGATTTCCTTTAGGATTGCTACTAGTGAAGAGCCGTTATCAAATACTCAAGAAAGTTTCTCTCGGATGTTCACAAATAGTGCCTTTTGTTACTTCTTACAGTCACAGGGAGGCCTGGCGTGCTGCAGTCCATGGGGTCGCAAAGAGTCAGACACGACTGAGCAACTGGATAGTCATGTCTGATAAAAGACAATTCAAAAAACTAAAAGCTGTATTTTATAATTATTCTCTTATGAGCACTTCCACTAAAAATTTTATTTTTTTAAAGTGTCTATTTTACCTCACAAATTGAAGATATGATTCACTTCAGAGGACTGGAGGTACAACCTCAAATCGATTTTATTTCAAAGTTAAATTTTTTTGAAGAATGTTCTTATAATATGGTTTCTCACATTCAGTTAATATTTAGAAGTGATAATTCATTAGTTAGTAAATAAACAAGCACTGCAGGACTTGTTTAAAACAAAAGGAAGAAGGCATATGGGTTGCTGGTGACACTGTGATCTTCAGTTTGTAAAAACTGATCAATAGTTCTTGTATTGATACATAACCACATTTATGTATGTTGTGTGTGTGCACATGTGCATGTATGTCCATATATAATTTATATATAGTTTATATACATAAACGTGTGATTTTATATACATTGTGTATACACATTATCATATGCACTATGTATGTATAAAAATTCAATAAACAACTTTACAGAATTGATTTGAAAGGTTTTATGAAAAACCCTTTTCATGAGTGTTAAGAGTTACAGCTGAGTTTGTACAAGTATACAGTTGCTATTGTTTTGTTTTTTGAATGGGTTTGAGCTCATAAGAGTATATAGTTGCTGTTTGGGGTTTTGAATGGGTTTATTTTCTAATTCTAAATTTTTATCTTCAGATACAATGAAAAATTTTCTGGCTCCATGGTTCCATGTAGCAAATCATCTCCTTGAATGACACACGGCAACTTTGGCATACTTCATGTAGGTCAAACAATAAAGTATAATCACGTTTCAGATCCTCTAGATGGGCAATGCCCAGTGGAACTTTCTGCAATGGTGGAAACATTCTATAGCTGCAGGAGCCACTAGCCAAACACTTAAAGTGTAGGTATTTGGTTAAACCACTATTTTTTTGTTCTTTTTTGGTTGCACTGTGAGGCTTGTGGGATTTTACTTCCCCAATCAGGAACTGAACCAAGTGCCCTAAGCAGTGAAAGCGAGGAGTCCTAGCCAAGGCACCGCCAGAGAATTTGCTAAAGTACTAAATTTTTAAATTTAAATCAAATTTAAATAACCACAAGTGGCTAAAAGCTATTGTACCACACTTTTTGATTCTAGGTAACACCCAGCACTTTCTGCTTTGCAGACAAAAAGCTATGCTTCACTTTCGTCGGTTATAGGACATTTTGTAGTACCAGAATCACTTTGACTACTACAGAAACAAGAAGAATCCTGGATATTTCTCCCTCTTGTGTGAAAATCTTCCTTCTCTTTCATTAGTGACAAAAGATAACAATAAATAAGTCTATAAATTTAAGGCTAAAATAATTAAAACAATCCCAAGAAACCACTTAAAAATTAAAAAAAAAAAAAGTCCCCTTAGTTATAAGCAGACAGGGTATCGTAGGCACATAGAAGACAAAAGACCTCTTTCACACAGGGAATTAATTGATAGTTAAGGCCTGAATATGTTATGCTAGGTTGTAAATCCACTAAGTCTAGTAAGACCTTTGAGCTGTAAAATTTTCAGAATGGTCAAATTTTCACACAGAATATGAGTTAAGAAACAGTTTAAATTAATATTTACCAAACTATGTCCATTGGATTGCAAAGAGATCAAACCAGTCAATCCTAAAGAAAATCAGTCCTGAATATTCACTGGAAGGACTGATGCTGAAGCTGAAACTCCAATACTTTGGCCACCTGATGGGAAAAATCGACTCACTGGAAAAGACCCTTTGCTGGCAAAGATTGAAGGCAGGAGGAGGAGGGAACGACAGATGAGATGTCCATCATGGACTCGATGGACATCTGTCTGAGCAAGCTCTGGGAGTTGGTGGTGGACAGAGAAGCCTGGCATGCTGCAGTCCATGGGGTCACAAAGAGTCGGACATGACCGAGCAACTGAACTGAACGACCAAACTACATTTTAAGGCGTAAGAGCCTAGAATAAGAAGTTAAATATGCTGCCAAAAGAGGGCTCATGCTTAAGCTAGGAAATGCTGGACTAGACTAAGATAAAAGAGCTTTGGGAGAGGTATTTTTACAAATCTTTTACTAAGATAATATTCATTATGAATCTCCAAGAGGGAGATTATTGAAATTTTATGAATCTATCTGACCAAAAATCAAGGCAAATAAAGTTCTAATCAGTATTTCTCAAATTGCCTGGCAGTAAGAATCACCTAGGATCAAATACATAGATTTTCAAACCTGGAGATTCTGATTCAACAGGTATGGGGCAAGTGTTCTTACTACCCACTCCAGAAAGTTTAGGCAACATTGGTCTAGTTCATTCAGATTATCCATAAAAATCTGAACAACGTATCAACAAACTTACACTGACCATCACACATACAGGCAACCACGGTGCATGCAAAAAAACAGAAAATAAGTATTGGCAAGGATATGGAGAAACTGGAACCTTATGCACTGTTAGTGTGAATGTAAAATGGTACGGCCACTTTGGAAAACAGTACGGCAGTTCCTAAAAAAATTAAAAATAGAACTACCATGTGATCCAGCAATTATATTTCTGGATATATTTACAACAGAATTTAAAGAGGTTTCCTGAACAGATACTTGTACTTTGATGCTCACAGCTGCACTACACAACTAGTCAAAATACTGAAGTAATCCAAGTGTCCATCTACAAAGGAATGGATAAACAAAATATTGTATATATACAGTGGAATAGTATTCAGCGTTAAAAAGGAAGGAAATTATGACACCAGCTACAAGGATGAACCTTGAGGAAATTATGCTAAGTGAAATAAGCCAGTCACAGAAAGGCAAATTCCATATCACTTCACTTGTATGAGGTACTTTGAGCGGCTCAGATGGTAAATAATCTGCCTCTAATGCTGGAGACCTGGGTTCGATCCCTGGGTTGGGAAGAGCCCCTGGAGAAAGGAAAGGCTACCTACTCCAGTATTCCTGCCTGGAGAATTCCATGGACAGAGGAGCCTGGCAGGCTACAGTCCTTGGGGTTGCAAAGAGTTGGACACAACTAATCAACTTTCACTCATTCACTCACTAGAGTAGTTAAATTCATAGAAAACAGAAAGGGGAAGGGGAAGTTACTATTCATGGATACAAAGATTCAGACTTGTAAAATGAAAAGATTTCTGGAAATGGATGGTGGTGATGGTTGCAAAACTATATGAATGGACTTAATGCCACTGAAACATATAGTTAAAAATGGTTAAGGTGATACATTTGATGCTACATACACTTTACTACAACCTAAACAAGACAATTAGATTGTCTGGGTACACAGCTAAGGTTAGTGCTAGAAGCAACCTAGAACCTTCTGACTGCCAGACAAGTGTCCTTATCACCACAACCCATCACTAAGAATGGACAGCCAGGTATGGGTCTGAATATAAAGTTCAGCATATCCTAGGTCTGAGAAGATATCATTTTCTTCAGTTCTGCTAATTTAGAATTTGTAATAACCCAAGGAAAAACTTCAGTCCACCCAAATTATCTAACTATAATGATATCTGAGCACTGAAGAATTGATTCTTTTGAACTGTGGTGTTGGAAAAGACTCCTGAGAGTCACTTGGACTGCAAGGAGATCCAACCAGTCAATCCTAAAGGAAATCAGTCCTGAATATTCATTGGAAGGACTGATGCTGAAGCTGAAGCTCCAGTACTTTGGCCACCTGATGTGAAGAAATGACTCATTGGAAAAGACCCTGATGATAGGAAAGACTGAAGGCGGGAGGAAAAGGGGAGGACAGAGGATGAGATGGTTGGATGGCATCACTGACTCAATGGACATGAGTTTGAGCAAGGTCTGGGAGTTGGTAATGGACAGGGAAGGCTGGCATGCTGCAGTCCATGGGGTCGCAAAGAGTTGGACACGATTGAGCAACTGAACTGAACTGAACTTTAATTACGCACAGAGACTATATGTAACCCACCTAAGAAATCAAACTTATCAGTACTTCCAGTGCATTCACTATGCTTCTAGTCCCAGTGTCTACAGTCACCACTTCTTGAATTGAATTACGGGAGTAAAAATAAAAGGCTGACTTCTATGTAAAATTTAATTTCTCCACACACTCTTTAAGTCCTTCTAGCAATAATGCATGATTTCCCACGGTTGATTCTGAGTCCAGTTTTGTATTTTATTCAAGCTACACTAAAAATTGTTAAAAATGAAGGGGCTATGTTATATACTCTAAAATTCTTAATATCATCACACAAAGACAGTCATTACTAAGCTTTGTGGTTTTTATGTGAAGTTCTGATAGAAATTTTATTACCATAGAATCAGTCAAGATTTTATCTTCTTTTAACCAAATGTAACATGTGAGAAATAAAAATGTGATTGGCAGATCAGGTCATCTAATATTACCTCACACAGATAAAAACCGACTTTGGAAATGTTTCAAAAATGTCAAAATAGATTTTGGGAAGGTATATAATGACCAGCCACACTCTAATTCTGCATTTTTCTTTCACCAATACCACCAAATGTCATCAATATACCTGCAAAGTAAACATCCTATCCCAAAGAGGGGTAAGTATTTTCAATTTATCCTCTGGCCAAAAAGAGTTAAACATTATTTCTGTAGGCAGTCATGACAGTTTTCAACAGTACTCTCAGTTCAAAAAACAAAAAAGAAGAAAAAGAAGAAGGGGGAAAAAAAAGGAAGAGAGTAAAGAAAAAATTTTTCTCTCAAATAGTCATGGCTATGGGGAGTTTTTTAAGCTGTGAAATAATGAGAAAAACAAACATAAGACAATAATGCAATTACGTAGAAAAATAACCACTGTTAAATCAATACACATACAAAATATATATAAGATTTTATTTTTCAAGGCCCAGGATACAGTTTTGTAATTTATTTTTATAATTCAATATGATTATGTGTCCCATGTTATTAACTATCATTAAAAAATGACTAACAAAGATCCATACCTATCATATATTAAGGCCTTATCATCTGCCAGGCACTACAGTTAGCACTCTCCATAAGTTATTTCATCCTCACAAAAAGCCTGGGAGAGGGTATCATAATACTCATTATACTGATGAACAACTGAGTGTTAAATATTTAGTGATGTTTAGGGTTGCACGACAAATAATTACAATAGTAGTTTGTTTTTTTTTTTAATTACAAAGTACAGAAGTCTTTCAGGCAGAACTTCAGTGGGAACTCTCCTCAAATCAACAAGTTCATGTCTATGAAAAAAAATTTTAAGTACAAAAACTAAATTAAAATAGGAATACAAATATATTTAAGGTAAAGTTGAAAATCTTGACACTGATGTGACTAAAAAAGAAAGCCTCACATTTGACTACCATACAGACGTGCGGAGAGGGGTAATTCAAACAACCTGTAGCAGCAGCACGGGCTTTCACAGAAAAAGCTCACAAAATCCCTTTCATAATTACAGGGTTGGAGCCTTCTCATCTGTGACCGTCTTTCTGAATGTCCTGGTTTACCCCTTCCTTTGTATTTTCCTTCGAGAGGAAGAAATCCCTTCGTGAATGGAACAATGCCCTCGGTGCCATGTGTTGTAAAGCTATCTGGGCTTGCTGCTTGGTTTCAGGACGTTGGGAATTGTGCACACCTGTTAATGGGAGCAACAAGGCCCTCCAATCTGATCATATTATGCAGGAGCAAACTATAGGTAACCCTTAATCTCCACTTTGTGCCTCTCCCCTTGGCCTGCCATCCATGCTGCTGCTGCTGCTAAGTCGCTTCAGTCGTGTCCGACTCTGTGCGACCCCATGGACGGCAGCCCACCAGGCTCCCCCGTCCCTGAGACTCTCCAGGCAAGAACACTGGAGTGGGTTGCCATTTCCTTCTCCAATGAGTGAAAGTGGAAAGTGAAAGTGAAGTCGCTCAGTCGTCTCGGACTCTTAGCGACCCCATGGACTGCAGCCTACCAGGCTCCTCCGTCCATGGGATTTTCCGGGCAACAGTACTGCAGTGGGGTGCCATTGCCTTCTCCCCTGCCATCCATAAGCATTCACAAATTACAGGCCTATGAGGAGAAAACTTTTCCCCGACTCACAGAACAGTCTCTAAGAGGATCACTGCAGGTAAAAATCATTCTAAGGTGGTTCTTTCTTAGATCTCGTTCATGGACGTTTACTTATTAAAGTCCCACAGTACCTTTGCTGCAAGGTCACTTCACCTACAGGCCAAAGTGATGGTTTGAAACAACCCTGCAGAGTGTGTGATCACAGCGCTCCAAGCCACTTCTTTTCACCCTCACAAGAACCCTGTGAGGAAAGTACCACTGGTCACTCCTTTTCTGACATCACTGAAACTTGGAAATCTTCAAGAACCTGGAAAACATGCTAGTGGCTCAGCAGAGACACTGAAACAAGGACAGAGAATGGCTTCTTAGTTTCCCTAAATTAACAAGACTGAAATCTTAGGGACTAAGTCATTTTTAAATCCTACGGAAAATAGAATTTCCTGGGCTTCCCTGGTAGTTCAGTCAGTAAAGAATCTGCCTGCAGTGCAATAGACCTGGGTTTGATCCCTGGGTTGGGAAAATCCCCTAGAGAAGAAAATGGCAAACCACTCCAGTATCCTTGCCTGGAAAATCCCATGGACAGAGGAGCCTGGTGGACTGCAGTCCATGGGTTGCAGAGAGTTGGGCAGGACTGAGCAACTAACCCTGAGAAACACAGAGAATATACTCCCTATTCTCTATGTTGTTGAGCCTTCTCCTCTGAAAAAGCTCACAAAGAAGATAGCCACAAATCTGACATTCAAGACATTTAATTGTGTTAAGTAAAAGTGTCAATAGAGTCATTTATGAAATAAAAATACTTAACATTTAGTGGCTGTTTCTTTTTAATAGGCACTGCCTAAGTGTGTTGCACACATTAACTTACTCAGTTCAGTTGCTGAGTTGTGTCTGCCTCTTTGCGACCCCATGGACTGCAGCACGCCAGGCTTCCCTGTCCTTCACCAACTCCCAGAGCTTGCTCAAACTCATATCCATCGAGTCAATGATGCCATCCAACCATCTCATCCTCTGTCATTCCCTTCTCCTCCCTCCCTCAATCTTTCCCAGCATCAGGGTCTTTTCCAAGGAGTCAGTTCTTCGCATCAGGTGGCCAAAGTATGGAGTTTCAGCTTCAGCTTCAGTCCTTCCAATGAATATTCAGGACTGATTTCCTTAAAGACTGACAGGTTGGATCTCCTTGCAGTCCAAGGGACTCTCAAGAGTCTTCTCCAATACCACAGTTAACTTATTCAGTATCCACAATAATCACATAATGTACATTCTACTGTCATCCTCTTTTGGCAAATGAGCAAATGAAAGCACACTTGCCCAATAACCTGCATAGCAAATTAAAGTCAGAGCCAGAATTTGAATCCAGGTAGCCTGGCTCTAGAATCCAGAGTCTTAACTTTGAGGGTATAATGTCACCTAGAGTGGGTCAAAATAGACTATTAAAGCTTCCTTTGCATTCCAATTAAGAATGAACGAAGGCCAAGTTTCTAAGCCACTCTCACTTGTCTTTAATCTATGAAATAAAATTTGAGAAGTAATTCATGAAGTCATGAGGATTCCATGAGTTAGTACACACAAAACACTTATTATGGCACATAAGAAACATACCATAAATGTTGAATAATACTATTATTGGGCTTTTTCTTCAAACGTCTTTCTCTTTAATGCCTTTGATGTTCACATATATCCATTCATTCAGCCGACAAGCATAAAAAGCCTCCCCTGTGATAGGCTCCAAGGAAAGCGATGAAGAATGACAGATACCATCATGCTTCTCACAAATTAGCCAAGAAATCCAATTTATAAATCATGCACTATATCACATGAGAAGTGTTATATAAGAGCTATGAGAGCACAGTGGGGGTGTCACTTGAGTCATACCGTGAGGCCCCTTTTCATCAGGCAAGAAGGGGTAATGTAACAATCCATCAGAGCTAGAGCACAGAGGACAAAAATTATGTGCCCTTAAGGAAAAAAGTTTTTTAGTGAAGGATAATTACTTTACAGAATTTTGCTGTTTTCTGTCAAACCTCAACATGAATCAGCCATAGGTATACATACATCCCCTCCCTTTTGAAACTCCTTCCCATCTCCCTCCCCATCCTACCCCCAGGTTTATTAAAAGACAACTGAAAAGGTTTAGTAAGAAGTAAAAAGAGTAAAAGTAGTCACACAGAAAATGAGAAAAAGAAAGACAATTTTATGATAACGTAATGTATGGATGCTGAGCTGGCGACCAGTCGGAGAATAAGTTTTAAAACAAAACACTTTTGAAGCAGGTATGAAACGAGGCCAGAGGTTTATAGATATAGCTATATGCTATAACTCACTGATAAAGCAAAATGATTAAAGCAAACACTGGTTCTACTCCCTCAAAACTTCTAGGGGATGAAGCAGTGCAAAAAGAGAATGGACGGATGGTCATAGATTAACTCAGGCAGGAACCCGACGGCTTGAGAAAGGTTAGTATTCCCACTGGGCACCTAACCACTGTGTCCACCTAACCTCAGGTTATCTTCTCTACTCTCTAGGATTCTTGCCTACCAACTTCCCATACAAAATGCTCCACAAATCTGACTTCAGACTTGAAACTCATTGTCTTTAAAATGTTCTTTTAAAAAAAAAATTTTTTTTAAACTTTACAATATTGTATTGGTTCCGCCATATATCGAAATGAATCCACTACAGGCATACATGTGTTGCCCATCCTGAACCCTCCTCCCTCCTCCCTCCCCATATCATCCCTCTGAGTTGTCCCAGTGCACCAGCCCCAAGCATCCAGTATCATGCATCGAATCTGGACTGGCTAACAAACACATGAAAAGATGATCAACATCACTCATTATCAGAGAAATGCAAATCAAAACTACTATGAGGTACCATTTCACGCCAGTAAGAATGTCTGCAATCCAAAAGTCTACAAGTAATAAATGCTGGAGAGGGTGTGGAGAAAAGGGAACCCTCTTATACTGTTGGTGGGAATGCAAACTAGTACAGCCACTATGGAGAACAGTGTGGAGATTCCTTAAAAAACTGGAAATAGAACTGCCTTATGACCCAGCAATCCCACTGCTGGGCATACACACTGAGGAAACCCGAATTGAAAGAGACACGTGTACCCCAATGATCATCACAGCACTGTTTATAATAGCCAGGACATGGAAGCAACCTAGATGTCCATTAGCAGATGAATGGATAAGAAAGCTATGGTACATATACACAATGGAGTATTACTCAGCCATTAAAAAAATGTTCTTATTTAAATGAAAAAACTGTGGTAGTTCTACTTTGGAGTTTGTGTATTCCTTATAGTCATTTTTTTTCTTACTCTCTTACTTCTTGCATTAACATTTTGGTTCACCTACACATATTTGGCATAAGAAGTTTTGCTCAACTTCCTCTTACCAATCAGCTCTGGTTTCATCAAGGAATAAGACTATAGTTAACTGTTAAACTCTTCAATATCTTTGAGTGCGATCGTCAAACTGGACGTTTCTCCATCTACTGTAAGTTTAATATCCACCAACATGTCTAATAGAATTTAACACACAGCCAGACATCAATAAAATTTGAAATCTGAATTAGGAAGCTCTAGAACATAACTCCTCAAACAGAAATCATCTCCTATACAATCAATACACATGTAACACTAAAAGGCAGCCTCTACAGAAAGAGATGTGGTAACTGAGATTAATTTAACTACAGTGCTTCAGATACATAATCTAATTGTAAAACACTTAGGAGAAGTCAGTCCTAAATCCTTCCTTGTACAAACAGGGGCTCTAACCAGTCTTGATCAAGGCTGATATAGGTAAAAAGGGCACAGCGATCCAATACCATGTGCTTCAAGTTCTTTGCTTTTGCACCTCCTAAAAGAATGCACTTCTCTGACATTTTTAAGTTGACCTCTTAAATTATAATCATAAACTTAATGAAGAATTTCCAACATTATGTATGTATATATCCTATTTTTCTAGTTTTACTGAGATAAAACTGACAAAGAAAAATTGTATATCCAGGGTGCACACGATGATTTAATATACATATATATTGTGAGATGATTGCCACAATCAAACTAATCAACATTTCTATCACCTCATATAGTTATTTTCTTTTTTTGTGATGAGAAGATTTAAGATCTAATTTCTGAGCAAATCCTAAGTACATAATACAATACTACCAACAATAGTCATCATACTATGCATTAGCTCTCTAAAACTTATTTATCTTATAATTGGAAGTTCGTACCCTTTGATCAAGGTCTCACCACTTCCCCTACCCCTTGGCACCCACCATTTTATTCACTGGTTCTATAAGTTCAACTTTTTGAGATTTCACACATAAATGATATCATAAAGTATTGTCTTTCTGTGTCTGGATTATATCACTTAGCATAACTTCCTCTAGGATCTTCATGTTGTCTCAAAAGGCAAGATTACTTTCTTTTTTATGGTTGAATAACATTTATATTATTATTATTACATGCACATACATATACATATATAAGCCAACAGTATTTTAAATATATTTTTGTTGCAACCCAGGTTACTGTAGATTTCACCCATTTACTTGTGAAATATGCTTACCAAACAATCTAATTGCTAAGCATATCCTCACCATCAAATCAATAAACCAAATCAAACTTATTATCTTTCAGAAAAGCCTGACTTCATTTTTCATTTCAAATAAACGTGCTAATCTGCCTTCTCAGTAACCCCTCCCCCTCTCTATACACAGAGAAATCAAGTTCAACTCTAAAAGAAATAAGTCATGGACACCTGTGGTGTATTTGTTACCAAGATGAAGTAAGGCCCTGTCCCATTTGGATTCTGACCCATCTAGGATTCTGACCCATCTAGGATCTGTCCCATCTAGGATTCTGACTCTGTTTGCTTTGCTACAGATTCTCACTCAGGAGCTAAGAATTGCCAAATGGTGCCTTTGTTTGGAGAGCCAGAGGTTTTTGCATCCGGAAGCAATCAACTACTGAAAGATTCACGCTGGGGGAGAAGCATGCATGACTGTGGCCAAGTAGGAGGAAAGCAATTTGTGAAGGGGACGGTAGGAAAGGAGAACCAGCCAACCACAAGTGCTCTCAGGCAACCAATTTCAGGAAAGCAGATATGTGCACTGAGCAACTAAATACCATTTAAACTATTTCTGCATGCAAAATCCCTAGAAAGCTTCCACGAAATGCCAGGTGTATATATACCCCCTTCTGAAGACTACTAACCTAAGAACAGCTCCAAAGTGGGACTCAAAATTGAAAGTCAGGCACACAAACTGAAAACTATCAGTCATAAAGTCCTAAGCAAAGAAGCAGAATCAAGATACAGGGCAATACAGTAAAAGCTCTAAGATAAGTAGATTCAACATAGTGAAGGCTGAGCTTGGACTTTCTAATCGTCATGCTCAGGGTTTGGATTCCAGCTCTACCACTTAAGAGTACTGTGACTTTTAAATAAATTTCTTTTTCTTTTTGGATGACCTTTATTGAGATATCATTGAGTATATAACATTATATAAGTGTAAGGTACACAATATAAGGATTGAATACATGTATATATTATGAAATGATCACCACAGTGAGTAAACACATCCATTAACTCACACAATTAAGATTTTGTGTGAATTTGGTAAGAACTTTTAAAATCTACTCTCTCAGCAACTTTCAAATATACAATATGGCATTGTTAACTACAGTCACCATGTTATACACTAGATTAGATTTTGTCTACTGAATTCAATAGTCCTAACAGTATTTTAGTGGAGTCCTTAGAATTTTCTATTTAGAAGATCATGCTATCATCAAACAGAGACAATTTTACTTCTTCCTTTCCAATTCAGATGGCTTTTACCTCTTTTCTTGCCTTATGGCTCTGGCTAGGACTTGCAGTACTATATTGAATAAGAATGGTGAGAGTGGGCACCCTTGCCTTTTTGCTGATCTGACAGGAAAACCTTTCAGTCTTTCCTCATTAAGTGTGACTTTTGACATATGCATATTAATAAATGTGGTATATCACATTCATAAAATGAAAGGAAAAAAACCATATGATCATCTCAATACATGAAACAAAAAGCACTGGACAAAATTCAACATCCACTCACAATAAGAACCCTCAACAAACTGGATAAAAAAGGAACATATTTCAGCACAGCAGGACATATATGACAAGTCCTTTATCTCCTTAAGGCTCAGTTTCCTCAACTATAAAACAGGAGCGATGGTCATCATGTCATGATGATGACTGTTATAAATGTGCTTCACTGAATTGTTGTGAGGGTTAGATGAGATAGCAAGAGACACTTAGTACAAAACCTGCCATGTCATAAACACTCAATCAATGCTAACAGACAGTAATTTAGGCTGTGAGTAAGGGGAATGTTAACAAAATCAAGTCAACTCAGAAAAAATGGAGACATTTTCAATTACAGGCCCACCCTATGTCTCTAAAATTGACTTCCATGAATCTAGCCCCAATCACAGCACAGTTTAAGAACCTAAGAATCATCCCTTCTTACTACTGACCTAAGGGGTAAACAGCACTAATAAGATTCTGCTATTTTTTAAGCTACTCTCAAATCTTTATCTGAATTTCAAATTGAGTTTAAGGTGCCCAGAGTCTAATAGTATATGACACAGTTAACAAAGGAAGTGAACTCAAGAGAGCTTAGTTAGAAAACCCCTACAGGTGTGAAGAGAGTCTTTTGCAAACCAAGAGATTTGGAATTTAATTTGGGCAAGTATGGAGGGGACTTCCAGCCAGCCACCTGTCCGGGAAAGCTTAGAAGAGATAAGAACTTGATTTGTCTGAATGACCTAGGCTTAATTTCACAAACATTTTCACTTCTGAAATGAGCCTAGAGCTTCGCCTTTGAGACATCCAAAAAAAAAAAAAAAAAGTCCTAGACATGAAGAAATTAACTTAAATGATTCATAAAAATAAGGTATTACTAGACATCTGTTAAGATTAAACAACATATGAACATATAATCAATGAATTGCCCCACAGATCAAGCTCATTCAAGACCACAAACAGTTAATTCTATTTCATTTTTTAAAACCTTTCTAGAACTGGTTAGTTCTTTCATCTTTACCTCCCCAGTCACTAAGGTAAATCAGAGACCCAGGATGTAATTATATCAATTGCCTCTAAAAACAAAGACCAAATATTGAAAGAGCAAGGAAGATACTGCACAGTCGCCCATTGCTTTTGTGGAAGCAGAGCCCAAAATCATGGCTTATGTTATTAGTGGACAAACTATGAAACAGAGTGCATCATTACATGCAGCAAACAGCAAGTAGGCAGAGAATCAAGGGATCACAGCACTACACCCATAAGACAATGTGTTACCTCATTCATCCTGAAGACAACTCTAGAAATAATTCTATTTAATAAGAAAAGGTGCAACAATTTACTATATATAAACAATATAATCCTTCAAAGAATGTCAAAAATAAAAAGGCTATATTATCCAATAAGTTCTGGGATCTGGGAGAGACAATATACTGTGTGCTATGCTGTGCTGAGTTGCTCAGTCATGTCCAATTCTTTGCAACCCCATGGACTGGCTCCTGCAACCCCACTAGGCTCCTCTGTCCATGGGCATTCTCCAGGCAAGATACTGGAGTAGGTTGCCATGCCCTCTTCCAGGGAATTTTTCCAACCCAGGGATCAAACCCAGGTCTCCCACATTGCAGGTGGATTCTTTACCGTCTGAACCAAGAGGGAAGCCCAAGAATACTGGAGTGGGTAGCCTACCCCTTCTAAAGGGGAACTTCCCAACCCAGGTATCGAAACAGGGTCTCCTGGATTGCAGGCGGAATTCTTCACCAGCTGAGCTACCAGCGACGCCCAGTCAACCTATTCAGTTCAGTTCAGTCGCTCAGTCGTGTTCGACTCTGCGACTCCGTGGATTGCAGTACTCCAGGCTTCCCTGTCCATCACCAACTCCCGGAGCTTGCCTCAAACTAATGTCCATCAAATCGGTGATGCCATCCAACCATCTCATCCTCTGTCATCCCCTTCTTCTTCTGCAACATACTAATCTTTAGTAAATGATGACTTTCACATTAAAGATAGTATCAAGCAATGCTGTTTATCTAAACCCATTCAAGCTAACTCTTTGATCTCTTCCCACGAGAAGTTTCATTTCTAAAAATTCATGAATACTTATCTATGATTGAGATTGGTACCATATGGAGATAAATTTTATGAACCTCGGTAAGCTGAAGAATATGATGGCACTGCTTTATTAAAAGGAAAATTCTATTACTACATAATAGCAATTTAGAATTGGCATCCTAGTTAATTTTGTCACACCATAACTTAGAGAATGTTTAAGTGGGAGGGGACACGGGTAAAGCCATGGCTGATTCATGTTGATGTTTGGTAGAAACCAACATAATACTGTAAAGCATTGATCCTTCAATTATAAATAAATAAAATAAAAAGAATAAAAACAGAGCTCTATAAGCTGGTAATTTTTTTTTAAAAAGATATACAGCTTTGAAAACCATATCCTATAAATGAAATTTTTACTAAATATTAAATGCATTATTATCATTATAATGTTTGCTTTAGAAACTAGATTTAATTGTAAGAAAATCTGTGATGTTTTGTCTTTTCTGAGAAATTGGTAGGTGATTAAATAAGTGGATTAGAGTGTGTACTATACTCTTTTGGTTCCATAAACTTTACTAACGTTCAGTAATGAAATGTAGTATGAAAAAAAAAGAATACTTGTGAAATAGCATAATTCAAATTCCTTAAAGACATAAAAATTGATTATTGACTATAAAAGCCAGAAGGAAATTTCAGGCTTCTGACAAGATAAAAACAGGAAAAAAAATATTATTTTTGATATTTGAAAACATATCTAATCATCAGAGCTGCTCTCACAAATATCAGAGAGACTTACTCACAGGCCACCTACCTAAAGTTGTTGTACCTGTCTTTTAAGATTGATTCTCTCAATACAAGGATGACTGTCTTTCCAATATTTCTTTTTCAGCCTTATAGACTACAGAAATACCCACATAAGGAGAGCGAGAAGGACACACACACATCATAAATCACAGGGGACAGGTCAGCTTCATGCTTAGTCAATTCATTCAACATCCTTTCCCAGTTCAAGGCAGCCTCATCTTCCCTGGGGAATTAATTGCCACATAATCATCACTTGGATTATCAAGCTCTACTCTTTCACTCCCAGCTTTGTAAGTAAACTGTTTTCCTCCCACTTTTTTCAAAAAGAAAAGTTGAGCGGGGGAAAAAATACAATGGTCACCACTATATCCTTCCCCTAGATTCAACGTTTCTTAACAATTTGCCACGTCTGCTTATCTCTCCAGTCATATATCAACGTGGAGTTCTTTGGCTCATCCATTTGAAAGCTGCAGAAATCATAACTCACCCTAAAATCACCAGCATGTGATTCTTAAGATTAACATCTTTTGTATGATCACAAAGTATCACTCCACCCAAGAAAATAAACAATTATATAGTATTATCTATTATTCAGTCTGTGTTCAGATTTCACCAGTAGATGAAAGAACATTTGTTTTAACTTCCCCCTACAACCTGGATCCAGTCTAAGTTCATAGATCACAACTGGCGATTATGTCTCTTTAGCTTTATTTAGGCTAAAGAATAGTTTCTCTCTGTTTCTCTTTCTCAGACACACCAATCCACCCACCCAGCCACACACACACCCACACACATATGCACACACACACACACACACAGAGTGTGCTCTTTTATGACAATGACATTTTGAAAAGTTCCAGAAAACTCTTATTTAATGTCATGTATTTTGAACTTGACTATTTTCCTCTTCAGGCATTTACCTTGTTTTTCTATCCCCCGTGTTTCCTAAAATATTGACTTTGGTTCAGGCTTGATCAGAGTCAAGATAAACATTTTTGAGAGAATATTTCACAATGGTGATGTTCTATCATCCATCTATACTTATATGGGGGATTTCTGTTTCCATGGTAGAGCTTTGTTTTTTGATTTCCTCTGTTTTCCTCCTTACCCTACTACCCTTTTTGAATACCACTAGCCGGGAGAAATTATCAATAACCTCAGATATGCAGATGACACCACCCTTATGGCAGAAAGTGAAGAGGAACTCAAAAGCCTCTTGATGAAAGTGAAAGTGGAGAGTGAAAAAGTTGGCTTAAAACTCAACATTCAGAAAATGAAGATCATGGCATCTGGTCCCATCACTTCATGGGAAATAGATGGGGAAACAGTGGAAACAGTGTCAGACTTTATTTTGGGGGGCTCCAAAATCACTGCAGATGGTGACTGCAGCCATGAAATTAAAAGACGCTTACTCCTTGGAAGGAAAGTTATGATCAACCTAGATAGCATATTCAAAAGCAGAGACATTACTTTGCCAACAAAGGTCCATCTAGTCAAGGCTATGGTTTTTCTAGTAGTCATGTATGGATTTGAGAGTTGGACTGTGAAGAAGGCTGAGCGCCGAAGAATTGATGCTTTTGAACTGTGGTGTTGGAGAAGACTCTTGAGAGTCCCTTGGACTGCAAGGAGATCCAACCAGTCCATTCTCAAGGAGATCAGCCCTGGGATTTCGTTGGAGGGAATGATGCTGAAACTGAAACTCCAGTACTTTGGCCACCTCATGCGAAGAGTTGACTCATTGGAAAAGACTCTGATGCTGGGAGGGATTGGGGGCAGGAGGAGAAGGGGACAACAGAGGATGAGATGGCTGGATGGCATCACTGACTCGATGGACGGGAGTTTGAGTGAACTCCGGGAGTTGGTGATGGACAGGGAGGCCTGGCATGCTGCAATTCATGGGGTCACAAAGAGTCAGACACAAATGAGTGACTGAACTGAACTGAACTGATGGACTATAATAATAATAATGTGTGCATGCCCAGTCATGTCTGACTCTTTGTGACCCCATGGAATATAGCCCTAAATGATGATGCTGTTAAAGTGCTACACTAAGTATGCCAATAAATTTGGAAAACTCAGCAGTGGCCACAAGACTAGAAAAGGTCAATTTTCATTCCAATCCCAAAGAAAGGCAATACCAAAGACTGTTTAAACTATCTCACAGTTGCACTCATCTCACATGCTATTAAAGTAATGCTCAAAATTCTCTAACCAAGGCTTCAACAGCACATGAACTGAGAACTTCCAGATGTTCAAAATGGATTTAGAAAAGGCAGAAGAACCAGAGATAAAATTGCCAACATCCGCTGGATCATAGAAAAAGCAAGAGAATTCCAGAGAAACATCTGCTTCACTGACTACACTAAAGCCTTTGACTGTGTGGATCACAACGAACAGTGGACAATTCTTCAAGATATGGGAATACCAGATCACTTTACCTGCTTCCTGAGAAATCTGTATGCAGTTAGAACTGTACACGGAAAAACAGACTGGTCCCAAATTGGGAAAGGAGACTATCAAAGCTGTATATTGTCACCCTGCGTGTTTAACTTGTATGCAGAGTACATCATGTGAAATGCCAGGCTGGATGAAGCTCAAGCTGGAATCAAGATTGCAGGAAGAAATATTAACAACCAGATATGCAGATGACACCACCTTTATGGCAGAAAGCCAACAGGAACTAAAGAGCCTCCTGATGAAAGTGAAAGAGGAGAGTGAAAAAGCTGGCTTAAAACTCAACATTCAAAAAACTAAAATCATGGCATCTGGTCCCATCACTTCAAGGCAAATAGATGGAGAAACAATGGAAACAGTGACTGACAGACTTTATTTTCTTGGGCTCCAAGATTACTACTGATGATGACTGCAGCCATGAAATTAAAAGGCGCTTGCTCCTTGGAAGAAAAGCTGTAATCAACCTAGAAAGCACATTAAAAAGCAGAGATATTACTTTGCCGACAAAGGTCCATTTGGTCAAAGCTATGGTTTTTCCAGTAATAATATATGGATGTGAGAGTTGGACCATAAAGAAAGCTGAACGCTGAAGAATCGATGCTTTTGAACTGCGGTGTTGGAGAAGACTCTTGAGAGTCCCTTGGACTGCAAGGAGATCAAACCAGTCGATCCTAAAGGAAATCAACTCTGAATATTCATTGGAAAGAACAATGATGAAGCTGAAGCTCCAATACTTTGGCCATCTGATGCAAAGAGCTGACTCTGCGAAAGACCCTGATGCTGGGAAAGACTGAAGGCAGGAGGAGAAGGGAGTGACAGAGGATGAGATGGTTAGATGGCATCACCGACAAGATGGACATGAGTTTGAGCAAGCTTCAGGAGTTGGTGATGGATAGCAAAGCCTGGTGTGCTGCAGCCCGTGGGGTCGCAAAGAGTTGGACACAACTAAGAGACTGAACTGAACTAGACTGTCGCCTGCCAGGCTCCTCTGTTCCTGGTATTTCTCAGGCAAGAATACTGGAGTGGGTTGCCATTTTCTCCTCCAGGGGCTACGGACTAGTAGATTGTCACCTATTCTAAATGCTACCATCAGACTTCTTATTCTTTCTTAATACTGAAATTGCTCCAAATTTGACAATTAGCACATTCTTTAAGCTGCTGTTTTTTAAAAATCTGAGTCTTAATATAGTATGATTAAAGTCACCTTTTTTTTTAAGGTTATTTCTCTACTGAAGAAAATCACCTACTCATTCATACAAATTATTTCAAAAATTTCTCTTAAGTATTAACCATGTGCCAGATGCCTTTTTAAGTGTTGGGGATACATTAAAGAACAACAGAGTCCCTACTACCATGGGGCTTACGTTATTATTTATGAAGACAAAAACAGAAAGAAAAATAACTATATAATATATCAGATGGGGGTAAGTGCTTAGGAGAAAAATAAAGCAGTGTATGGGATGAAAAATGATAGAGAGTTGGTATTTAGAGTAGAGAGAAACCCCTCCAAAGAAATAACATAAGGCAGAGACTCAGATGAATTTGATTGAGTAGCTTGTAGCATCTGGAGGTTGAGAAACCCCAGCCCTGGGAACAGAGCAAGGGGCCTGCTTGGAATGTTTGAAGATCCGCAAGAAGGCAGTGTGGCTGGAGTCCAGTAAGCTGGGGGTAGTTGCAGGATGTAAGATCAGAAAAGAATGAATCCTGACATTCATCATATACTCAGTGTATAACTATGATTTGTTTTTGCTTTGTATTTTTCCCCTCCTTGGACCGCCCGGCATGTGGGATCCTAGTTCCTCAACCAGCCGCCACCCCTCCCTGCAGCAAAAGCACAGAGTCTTAACCACTGGACCGCCAGAGAAGTCCCTTGTTTTGCATTTTATCATAATGAAATGATTTTTTAAGCTGGAGACTGAGCGTGGTTCTTAGAGTGGGTTTAAAAAAATATGAACATGTCCTAACCCCAGGAACTTGTGAAACTCACCTTATTTGGAAGAAGGATATTTGCAGATGTAAAGAGGTTAAGGATCAGGAGATGGGCTCCAACTGGAATTACCTGGGTCGGCCCTAAATCTAGTGACAACTGTCCTTACAAGAGGCAGAAGAAAAGAAGACAGAGAGAAGAGAAGCCCACATGAAGATGGAGACAGAGACTGAAGTCATGTGACCACAAGCCAAGGAACACCTCTCGCACGCTTCTTTAGAGAAACTGGCAAACTGATTCTAAGGTGTATACGGAAAAGCAAAGGACCCAAACAACTTTTATAAAGAATGAACTTGGAGAACTCACACTATCTGATGCCAACACTTACTACAAAGTTAGAGTAATCAAGACAGTACACTCATGACATAAAGACAGATATACACACCAAAGGAACAGCACAGTCCAAAAACAGACTCTTGTATACAGTCAAGTGGCTTTTCACAAAGCTGTTGTACTGGAGTGAATAGTGTGGCCCCGAAACTCATGGCCACCCAGAACCTCAGAATGTGACCTTATTTGGAAGCAGGGTCTTTGCAGATGTCATTAGTTAGGCTGCAGTCATACTGGATTAGGTGGGCCCTAAATCCAGTGATTGGTGTCCTTCTAAGAACTCACAGAGAAGACACAGACATATGGGAAGAAAGCCACATGACAACACAGGCAGACAGGAGGATTGTGGAGCCACAAATGCCATGAATTTCTGGGAGCACCGGAAGCTAGGAAGCGTCAAGAAAGGGTTTCTCAATACGATGTTTAGAGAAAGCCCTGCCAAACCTTGATTTCAGACTTCTAGCCTCCAAAACTGTGAGGAAAGTCACCTCCCCTTTAAGTTATCGAATTTGTATTAATTTCTTAAGGCAGCCCGAGGAAACTGATGCAGTTTTAGTTTGCTATTGTTTTTTGATTGGTTTGTTTTTATTGAAGTACAATGAACAAAACACAAAATTTACTTGAACATGAGTTTCATAGTCAAACTGGCCTGGGTTCCACCGCTTCATCTATCACTACACTTTCCAGAGAACGTAGCATGTGCTACTCTTTAGTCATGTCTGACTCTTTGCGACCGCACGGACTATAGCCCACCAGGGTCCTCTGCCCAGGTGATTTCCTAGGCAAGACTACTGGAGTGGGTGCCATTCCTTCTCCAGGGGATCTTCCCAACCCAGGGATCGAGCTGTATGGGCAGGCAGATTCTTTACCACAGAGCCACCTGGGAAGGCCAACCGCAGAGGATGACCTGCTCTAGTTAGCCTGCCTACAGCTTCCCCACACAAACAGTCTCCCATCAAGGCACACCTGAACCTTCCTTTCCACTATCAAGGTTCCCCACTCCCCTATTTGCCTTTGAGTCTCTGACAAATACAAGCCTGGGTGATTCCCTTGTTACAGCAAGCACCAAATGAATAGCCATTGGTTGCTCTCCTTTGGTTGGTCTTCATTTACTTCCACAACTAGGATAAAAGGAGTTGAGGTCTTCATTTTATTTTTGTGGTGTTTCTGCTCTGTATCTTAAAAATCCCTTCTTCTAAGACAGTATGATATATATGATATATTGTGGGGGCGGGGGGGAGGCGCAGAAGGGGCAGGTGGGGGGGGCGAGGGGGGGGGGAGGGGGTGGCTGCTTTGGAACCAGAGAGACTTGGGTTTCAAGATCTGACTCCTCTAGCTATGATCTTATGGAAGTTCTATAATTTCTTTGAACATCAGTTTCCTTGCCAATGTTCCCGACTGAGGGAACAGTAACCACCTGCTGCTAACTGCCCTAAAAAGAGATGATGATCGCAAAGAGGAACAGTGCCTGGCACAGAATAAGTCCTCAATGAAGTTAGCTGCTTTGATTAGGCTTCAGTTTTCAGCACTGAAACACTTAGCTCTGTGATTCAATAACCTGCTGTTAAGGTTGGTAGGTTTTTTTTTGTTTCTAAGTTATGTTATTAGCAATATGGTGCCAAGTCCCTCATCTTAGAAAGCTAAGGACAGCATGGATGTGGTGTTCTGACTGCAAATGACAGAAAACCACCAAAACCAGCTCGTGTAAAATCCCACACACAGATCTAAAGTACATCTAGGATCGAAAAGGACTGAATTTAAATTAATAAACAGTAATTCAAGAAACCAGGTTACTACTCTCTCAGGAAATGCTTGGTTTGATCACCCTCACTTCTCTTTCAACTGGTTTCTTCTGTTAACTCAGCCTACACGTGGCCCTTAAAAACAGCCACTCCAAGACGGTAATGATCTATAACTTGATAGGGATTTGGGTTGAAACCCGTGTATATACGTCTTTCGGGCTTCCCTGATGGCTCAAATGGTAAAGAATCTGCCCGCAATGCAGGAGACCGGGGTTCAATCCCTGGGTCGGTAAGATCCCCTGGAGAAGAGCATGGCCACCACTCCGGTATCCTTGCCTGGAAAATTCTGCAAACAGAGAAGCCTGGCAGGTGCAGTCCATAGGGGTCACAAAGAGTCGGACGCAGCTCAGCGACTAACTTTCTTTCACATGTATATACATTTGTCAACACTCACCTAATGGCACACTTAACACGTACACATTTCATTGTAAGTTTGAATCTCTTTTCCTACCTCTTTCATCATACTGTGACATGTCAAAGACAAAAAGGAAATCGTATTCAATTCTAAATCCCCAACAACAGTACAATGCCTAGCACGTAGCCGAATCCCAACAAATGTTTCATTATTAAACAAAGGAAGACAAACTTAAGAAAACGAGGAATTTTACTTACTGGAATTCATCCTGAAATGTGTGTGAAAAGTCCTCATTTTAATTAGTAATTACATTCTAATTAATATAAACAGATTTAAATTTTACTTATTATAAAGAGAAGTATATTTATAAGCAAACAATTAGTGACAATTATGGGGCAAACTGCTCTGGCTACATGACACTACCGCCACCTAGTGGAAATAAATGAACATTACCATGACTGCAAACTCCTTAAAGAAGAAAATTTCCAACTGGGTTGAGGAACCATGAGCAAACACATTTCAATCACACTAACCAGGCACCTGCTAGGTTCTGGAAATTATGCCAGGTTCCATGAGGACAGCAAAGATCATGACTGTTTTGATCACTGCTGTATCACTAGAGTGAAGATGAGTGACGATATACTTTGTTCATGCGTGCTCAGTCGCTTCAGTTGTATCCAACACTTTGCAACCCTATGGACTGTAGCCCACCAGGCTCCTCTGTCCATGGGATTCCCCAGGCAAGAATACTGGAGTGGGTTGCCATGCCCTCTTCCAGGGGATCTTTCTGACCCAAGGATAAGAACCCAGGTCTCCTGCAGCTCCTACACTGCAGCCAGATTCTGTACCGCTGAGCCACCAGGGAGTCCTGATATAATGGGGCCGCAGAGTCAGACGACTGAAGAGACTTAGCAGCAGCGGCAGCAGCAGCTTTCAGTAAACATCTGTAAGCTGACTGACTAGATTCTAAGGATTAAAAGAAGACTGAGACATGATCTTCAGTAAAGGCATTCAGCCATCCAAAGCCAATAGAATTTTATCCAGGCCATGGAATATTATTCAACATGCATGCGTGCACGCACGCACACACACACACACACACCCACAGACGCAACCATCAAGCCATTGAAAAGACATAAAGGAACCTTAAATATATGTTATACTAAGTAAAAGAAGCTAGTCAGAAAAGGCTACATATATGATTCCAACTATATTACATTCTGAAAAGGGCAAAGCTATAGAGATAGCAAAAAATATCAGTGGTCACAAGGGGTTGGGAGAAGGGAGAGACTGACAGGCAGAGCACAGGATTTTTAGGGCAGAGAAACTATTCTGTGTGGTATTTTATTAGTGGAAACATGTAGTTATTCGTTTGTCAAAACCCATGGAATGGTCAACCCTAGTGTAAACTATGGACTAGATGATAATGACATGTCAGTGTGAGTTCATCAGTGATGACAAGTGTACCACTCTGGTGGGGGATGTTGACAGTGGGGGAGCCCGTGCATGTGTGGGGGTAGGAGGTAGATGGGGGTCTGTACTTTCCACTCAACTTTGCTATGAATCTAAAACTGCTCTTGTAAACAGTCTACTTCTAAAAAACAGTATGATTTTTACCCTGATGTTCAAATAAGCAAACCCACATCTAATGAGTAACATCAAAACTATGCTACTGGTTTTAAACACCTAAGTAAATGCTCAGTAAATGCTATTTCCTCACCTCTATGGTGATGGTTTAGTCGCTAAGTCATGTCCAACTCTTGCGACCCCACAGACTGTAGCCTGCCGGGCTTCTCTGTCCATAGGATTCTCCAGGCAAGAATAGTGGAGTGGGTTGCCATTTCGTTCTCCAGGGGATCTTTCCCACTCAGGAATCAAACCTGAGTCTCCTCCATTGCAGGCAGATTCTTTACCAACTGAGCTACAAGGAATAGTCCTCACCTCTGTGGCACAGCCCTAATTCCACATCCCAAGCAGCTGCCATTAAGCAGCTATAAACAAGCCACCGGGTCTTCATCTGTAAAATTAAGACAACTAGACGAAGTTTCTCAGTTCCCTTCCTAATATAACATTTTTTTTAATTTTAAATGAAGAAATAATACAAGTTAAATTTTTCTAGGGTATAGAGAAAGAAGGAAAACTGTCGAATATTTACAGCATCACACTGACACCAAAATCTGACAAAGAACATATTAAAAATTACTGCAAAAACTCTAAAAGTGATGCCCAAAAGAACTCAGGGATACGTTAAATGAAAGATATGCTATGAGCACAAAATGTTCAATCTAGGAATAGAAGGATTATTAAATATTAAGTTTACTCATAAAAATAATAACCACACAAATAGGTCAAAAAACAAAAGTTAATGACCATGTCAGTATATGTCAAACGTGTTTATGAAAAAATTATAAAACCACTCCTAATTTTTAACCCTTAGCAAAACAGCAATAGGTGACTTTTTCCTTAACATAATTGAAAAATACAAAATGTTATGGCGGTGGTGGTGGTGTAGCAGCTTCCAGGTGGCGCTAGTGGTGAAGAATCCACCTGCCAATGCAGGAGAATCAGGTGCAATCCCTGGCTTAGCGAGATCCCCTAGAGGAGGAAACGGCAACCCCCTCCAGGATTCTTGCCTGGAGAATTCAATGGACAGAAGAGCCTGGTGGGTTACAGTTCAGGGGGCCGCGAAGAGTCAGACACAACCGAGCAACCAAGCACACACAAACAGCAGGGAAGCCCATGGGGGGATCCGAAGTCATTTTTCTGCACGTTATCAGTAAACCTCAACTGTGTTTGCACAACAGTCCACATTTTTATCACCCAACTAAGCACCAAATCTCAAAACAAAGAGAGGGGGAGCGAATCTGATGGAACCGTAACCAGAGATCTTCCCATTGGCTCCTCTTCCATGAAAGACTTTGATGAAGGCCGTTAATGCCAAGATGAAGGCAGTTGCTTCAGACCAGCTGGCTCACATTAGAGCCTATGTGAGTACACTGTTCACAAGGCAAAAAGAGAAATCCTGAACAAGTATATAGAAATACACCCCCCGAAAAACAAGGGTCATTTTCATATGAAATCAGTTGACGAGAGAATCTGGGATTCTAAGACAGATACACGATCATTAAGAAACTGTCATGCACTGAGATGGTGAAGATGCTTTCGTTGTCAAGGATACCCCCTTAACTCATCAATCCGCTAAGCAACCAATCAATAATTTAGGGGGCTCCTACTATGTGCACAGCTCGACAGCAGCTATAATAAAATGTAAGATACAGTTCCATCAAGACAAATGCCTATTTCACGGCTGGGGAGACAGAATAAACACAGGAAGAGAACCAAACAATACATGAGATGGATAAGGCAACCTGATTCTCTCCCTGCTTCCCCACATACGTCTCAGGAATAAGCACACAAGCAGCAGTCAGTCAGAACAGTTTACTTCCTCTAACTTTCAGAAGCCAAAAGCACTTGAAGCTTTTTATACAGACACAGGTAAATAATCTATCACAATGGTAATAACTGATCAGAGATTCTTGAAAACATATTAACACCTTAAAGAAATCTCAGTAATGTCTATTCTCCCACCTAACAAGGCATATTAACTAATTAACTTAATCACAATTATATTCGCAAGCCACTAAGCTAGGCGCCAACTGAATGAACCAAAATTAAATAGATGAAAATATTCAAAGAAATCTTATATAAAGCCTGTTACAGGACTGGAAGCAAGTTCTGAGGGCAGCTCATTAACAAAGAAAGAACTGGGACTGAAATAAGATCTTCAGTTTGTAACCGAAAATAAGCACATGTAGCTACATAGTCACCTCTGCTTACACTGCTAGGGTAAAAACTGGTGATGAGATTAAATCAAGGTCCTCCCATCCCTAAGATAACCCAGCCTTGAGGAAGCACAGGTGATGGCTCACTTTAATTCAACAAATAGTGCTGAGTTTTCATACTCTGCTCAGTGCCTGAAATGGGAAGTTGAGTAAGATGTGGACTCGGTTTATTGTGTTTTTAAAAAAATATACAGTCAAGTCCAAGTCCTTGATCTAAAAGAGCTCATGTTACAGAGTTCTTTGTCGGTGGTAAAAGAAAATGGCATGCCTTTAAAAGGTAAGGTTCCTTGAAACAATCCTGTTTTTCCAATCATTAACTGCCTAACCAAGAGGCTACAAAGCTGGAACATCACTACACTGTACTTGTAATGAACGATTGGAATGTGAATTAGAAATAAAACTACATATCTCTAAAACTATAATGCTGTGCTGGTTTGACGTAAAACTATGACATCCTACATCAAGAAATTTTATTTACACAAAATCTATTCCAAAAAAAAACAAGATATAAACAGCTAATATTTCATGGCCCCATTACCAAGCGTAAAGAGGTTTTCAAGTAAGAAATGTGTACTATTGAAAGCTTTGGGAACACTGAGCCTCTATATCCTGTGGAAAAGGCAGATACAGCCTTCAGGCAAAAATGCTAGGAAGTGATAGAATGCCTTCTTTACAATTTGCAGTTAGGTTATTACCCATGATAAATTGATAACCATTCATTAACTTTGAGAGCAATAGACAACTGACAGGCTATTTCATGCCTCAAAGAATTTATGGCAAAAATGACAGGTGACTTAGAATTCAGAAAATAAAATGGATTCTTGGAAATTGTTACTTTCATGCAGCCTTCTTTTAAATAAACTTGGAAGCAGGTATAGGTATTTGCTACTGATAAGAACTAAAGGTCATGATTTTCTACATCAATGACCAAAGGATTAATGTTTATCATTTGCATCAGTCTGTCAATCAACAATATATAAACACAAATCCAGTATTTAAGGTATCAGGAGATAGACTATTCACCATGGGTCATAAAAGGGAAGAATTATGCAAAACTCACATTAATAACTTAATTAAAACAGGGTACAAGTAAGATTTAGGAATTATGTTTACAGAGTCTCCTTGGCTGACACATCCTTGCCACCTATCTCTAAGTTGCAGCTATCCTAAGTTGCTTTAATCATGTCCCCCTTTCTGCAGCCCTATGGACTGTAGCAGGCCAGGCTCTCCTGTCTGTGGGATTATCCAGGCAAAAGTACTGGAGCAAGCTGCCATTTCCTACTCCAGAGGATCTTTTCCACCCAGGGACTAAAGCAGCATCTCTTAAGTCTCCGGCATTGGCAGGCAGACTCTTTATCACTAGAGCCACCTGGGAAGCCCATCAATTCAGTTCAGTCACTCAGTCGTGTCCGACTCATTGATCCCATGGCCTGCAGCACACCAGGCTGCGCTGTCCATCACCAACTCCTGGAGTCTACTCAAACTCATGTCCATTGGGTCGGTGAGGCCATCCAACCATCTCACCCTCTGTCGTCCCCTTCTCCTCCTGCCTTCAATCTTTCCCAGCATCAGAGTCTTCTCAAATGAGTCAGTTCTTCACATCAGGCCTACAACAACAGTCCTTCCAATGAATATTTAGGACTGATTTCCTTTAGGATGGATTGGTTGAATCTCCTTGCAGTCCAAGGGACTCTCAAGAGTCTTATCCAACACCACAGTTCAAAAGCATCAATTCTTCAGTGCTCAGCTTTCTTTATAGTCCAACTCTCACATCCATACATGACTACTGGAAAAACCATAGCTTTGACTAGACAGACCTTTGTTGGCAAAGTAATGGCTCTGCTTTTTAATAAGCTAAGTTGGTCATAACTTTTCTTCCAAGGAGAAAGCGTTTTTTAATTTTGTGGTTGCAGTCACCATCTGCAGTGATTCTGGAGCCCAAAAAAATAAAGTCTGACACTGTTTCCACTGTTTCCCCATCTATTTGCCATGAAGTGATGGGACCAGACGCCATGTTCTTAGTTTTCTGAATGTTGTTTTAAGCCAACTTTTTCACTCGCCTCTTTCACGTTCATCAAGAGGCTCTTCAGTTCTTCTTTCCTTTCTGCCATAAAGGTGGTGTCATCTGCATATCTGAGGTTGTTATTTCTCCCAGCAATCTTGATTCCAGCTTGTGCTTCTTCCAGCCCAGCATTTCACATGATGTACTCTGCACAGAAGTTAAATAAGCAGGGTGACAATATACAGCCTTGACATATTCCTTTCCTTACTTTGAACCAGTCCGTTGTTCCATGTCCAGTTCTAACTGTTGATTCTTGACCTGCATACAGATTTCTCAGGAGGCAGGTCACGTGATCTGCTATTCCCATCTCTTTAAGAATTTTCCACAGTTTGTTGTGATCCACACAGTCAAAGGCTTTGGCATAGTCAATAAAGCAGAAGTAGATGCTTTTCTGGAACTCTCTTCCTTTTTCAATGATCCAATGGATATTGGCAATTTGATCTCTGGTTCCTCTGCTTTTTCTAAACCTAGCTTGAACATCTGGAAGTTCATGGTTCACATACCGTAGAAGCCTGGCTTGGAGAATTTTGAGCATTACTTTGCTAGCATGTGAGATGAGTGCAATTATGCAGTAGTTTGAGCATTCTTTTGCATTAACTTTCTTTGGGATTGGAATGAAAACTGACCTTTTTCACTCCTGTGGCCACTGTTGAGTTTTCCAAATCTGCTGGCATATTGAGTGCAGCACTTTCGCAGCATCATCTTTTAGATCTGAAGTAGCTCAACTGGAATTTCATCACCTCTACTAGCTTTGCTTGTAGTGATGCTTCCTAAGGCCCACTTGACTTCATATTCCAGGATGTCTGGCTCTAGGTGAGTAATCACACCATCATGATTATCTGGGCTGTGAAGATCTTTTTTGTATAGTTCTTCTGTGTATTCTTGCCACCTCTTCTTAATACCTTCTACTTCTGTTAGGTCCATACCATTTCTGTCCTGTATTGTGCCCATCTCTGCATGAAAATTTCCTTTAGTATCTCTAATTTTCTTGAAGAGATCTCTAGTCTTTCCCATTCTATTGTTTTCCTCTATTTCTTTGCACTTATCCCTGAGGAAGGCTTTCCTATCTCTCCTTGCTATTCTTTGGAACTCTGCATTCAAATGTGTATATCTTTCCTTTTCTCCTTTGCCTTTTTCTTCTCTTCTTTTCATAGCTGTTTGTAAGGCCTCCTCGAACAACCATTTAGCCTTTTTGCATTTCTTTTTCTTGGAGATGGTTTTGATCCCTGCCTCCTGTACAATGTCATGAACCTCCATCCATAGTTCTTCAGGCACTCTGTCTATCATAAGATCTAGTCCCTTGAATCTATTTGTCAATTCCACTGTATAGTCATAAGGGATTTGATTTAGGTCATACCTTAATGGTCTAGTGGGTTTGCCTGCTTTCTTCAATTTAAATCTGAATTTGGCATTAAGGAGTTCATGATCTGAGCCACAGTCAGCCCTGGTCTTGTTTTTGCTGACTGTATAGAGCTTCTCCATCTTTGGCTGCAAAGAATCTAATCAATCTGATTTTAGTATTGACTATCTGGTGATGTCCATGTGTAGAGTCTTCTCTTGTGTTGTTGGAAGAGGGTGTTTGCTATGACCAGTGCATTCTCTTGGCAAAACTCTACTAGCCTTTGCCCTGTTCATTCTGTATTCCAAGGCCAAATTTGCCTATTACTCCAGGTATTTCTTGACTTCCTATTTTTGCATTCCAGTCCTCTATAATGAAAAGGACATCCTTTCTGGGAGTTAGTTCTAGAAGGTCTTGTAGGTCTTCATAAAACCATTCGACTTCAGCTTCTTCAGCATTATTGGTCAGGGCATAGACTTGGATTACTGTGATGTTGAATGGCTTGCCTTGGAAACAAACAGATCATTCTGCCGTTTTTGAGATTGCATCCAAATACTGCATTTCAGACTCTTTTGTTGACTATGATGGCTACTCCATTTCTTCTAAGGGATTCTAGACCACAGTAGTAGATATAATGGTCATCTGAGTTAAATTCACCATTCCAGTCCATTTTAGTTCACTGATTCCTAAAATGTTGATGTTCATTCCTGCCATCTCCTATTTGACCACTTCCAATTTGCCTTGATTCATGGACCTGACATTCCAGGTTCCTATGCAATATTGCTCTTTACAGCATCGGACTTTACTTCCATCCCCAGTCACATCCACAACTGGGTGTTGTTTTTTCTTTGTCTCCGTCTCGTCATTCTTTCTGGAGTTAGTCCTCCACTGATCTCCAGTAGCATATTGGGCACCTACTGACCTGGGGAGTTCATCTTTTAGTGTCCTATCTTTTTTGCCTTTTCATACTGTTCAGGGGGTTCTCAAGGCAAGAATACTGAAGTGGTTTGCCATTCCCTTCTCCAGTGAACCACGTTTTGTAGAACTCTCCACCATGACCCATCCGTCTTGGGTGGCCCTACAGGGCATGGCTCATAGTTTCATGATGATCACATAGGAAGCCTTTGGTGTTTCTTAATCAGGGGTTTTGTCTAATTGTATTTTCTTCTAATTCTCTCTGTTCCCAAACTGATCAAGGCATTCCACAATTTCCAGGATTAAAGTGACTGACAACCTTGGCTGCGCATTAGCATGACCTCAGTAGCTTTTAAAACATAACAAGCTGGGTCCCCACCCCACATTAATTAAATCAGAATCTCTATAAGAAGCACCAGGTCATTATTTTGTTGTTGTTTAGTTTCGTTAGCGGGCAGTCAAGGTCCAGAACTACTGCTCTTCTAGATCCATCACATCACCCTTCCTGATGACCCTCACCTGAGTATCCCACAGACCCCCCTCAAAATTCTCTCCTATCTGACATGTGCTTCCACCAGCACTAAGCTAGAACATTTTCTTCTCTTCTTCATTAACTGACCCCAGGAGCCTTAGATCGTCCTTCCTCCAGTCTTCCACAGAATTCTGTCCATGCCTCCATGAGACCATCCATCACCATTTACTGGAACTGTGCATATGTCCATCATCCCCATAAGACTGGATTTTCCTTTTTCATTTTTGATTCCCAAGCGTCCACAAATGGGTGGCACCAGAGGGTGAGTGATAGCCAAAAAGACTAACCAAACCTTTACAATCAGTTCTAAGAAGTAGCTGCAAGGCTAGAAAACAAGAGAAATAGCTAAGGGATGATTAACCAAGAAAACCCAGGATGATAGTCACGGAGGAGGACACAGAAGGGAGGGGATGGGGCACCTGAGCCTCCAGCCCATACACTAAGTAGACTAGATTGATTAAGTCTGATCTTGTGCTGGAGCTAACAATCCTGCGAAGTCTATCCCCCCAGAGTATATCAGATATAAGTGCTTTTCACCCTCATTGCTATAGCCCTTAGATGGATGGAGTCTTCAGTGTCTTTGCCTGGACTTTTAAAACAACATCATGATTCATGCTCATACTGTACTGCCCATTCCTTGCCACCCCAAGCTTAGACTCACCACAGAGCAACCTTTAAAAAAAGAAAATCTCCTCCCATTACTCCCGCACTGGAAATTCTCATGTAGCTCTGAGGTCGAAGTCCAGATTCTCTACCATAACCTGTAAGGCCTTTCTCAAGCTGACTCTAACCAATCTCTTCCACTATTCTCCTACCTTGTACCAATGCTACATGAACCAATGCTACATTCACACTTGACCAGCTCACAACTTCATTCCTATACACAAGCTGTTCTTACAGTAAAAATGTCAACCCACTACCCACCCATCTTCCAACTTTCACAGATCCTGCAAAAAAAAAATCAGCTCAGCTGTTACCTCTACAGTGAAGCTACAACAGATGAACACACTCATTATGTACTGATTCTAAAAGTTCTTCTAAAGGCCCTACTATGTGACGGGCATTGGTATAAACATTCCTTTGGTACCGTGTTCAAACTTGAGTTATGACAGTTATAATGATATATTAATAACACTTGTGATTTTACTTTCTTCATTTGTCTATACATTTCTTGAAGATAAGAACTGTAATTTCTGGTCCAGCTCTCTTGTTATTCTTTCTTGGGCCCAAGAGGAGCCCGGCATGCCAGGCTATGCCTAGTAAAGAGCCCCTCCTTGAGGTCAGCTCATAACTGTGGGGGGTCCTGGATAAGGCTTCGAGGACTGACACTAGCCTGAGCCCACGTGTAGAATACAAATAGTGAAGTGAAGAAAGGTGAGATAAGATCTTCATCCCAGATGAAAAGGATAGAAGTGAAAGAGACAAATGGGGCAAGCAGGGATGAAATGGAGGTATGGGAAAACTGAAGATTAGTTTTTGAGCTAACATCAATGGATCACTTTGCTGGAACAGGGCCATAACCTTCAAGGGGCAAAATGATTCTAAATACATTATATTAATCTCTGTAACCATTCCTATAGCCTAACCTAGTAATAGGAATGGATGCTGCAAAAATATGCTGAATTAATTAGCACTTTTGCAAGCAGTAATTACATATGCATACATGTATACAGTGTGTCTTCAGATGACCCAGAAGGCAAAACGAAGACATTAGAAACACTACTTTTAGAGCAGGATGTCAGAGCAGATGTAATCTAAAAGCAGTGACTTGAGATTACTAACATCTACCACACAGCACATACCAAAAGACTAATTTATTCTAACACATACAAGTCATACTCAATTTTAAAAAAAGGCTGGACCGAAATATAAAAGATGGAGCTTTGGACATAAATTGTCATGTGGACCGAGCACCACAGCAAACCATTCTGCAGCAAAACAAAAAAACGAAAGCAATCAAGCAGAAAGAAACACAGATGAAACAGTGCAGAACACGCGTGGGATCCTGAAGCCTTTCCAGTCCTAGTTTCAATCCCTTCCCAGGTTGTGAGATGTACCTCTGCCCTTCAGTTCTATAAGATAGCCTGAATCCTTTTAGTGTATCCGTCTTTGCTTAAGCTAGCTCGAACTGGTTTCTGTTACCTAAAAACAAGAAAGCTTAAGTAAATATCAACACCACAAGGGCTTTGCCTCTGCTGCCTTGATTACATCCAAAAACTTCATTGCCAGAAACATCTACCCCTTTTATAAATCCTGTTTCATTTCTTACTCATCTTTCCAACCTCCAGTGTATTCAGTTAGCATCTAATGAGCACCTACTTCATGCCAGCCACTGCTAGCACCTGGCAACAGAATGATAAGGAAGCCATGGACCCAAATTCATAATCTAGTGAAGTACTTACATCAAATGTGAGTCTTGATCAATTAGTGAGTTCCTAGAAGTACTTTTAAAAATTTTAAAATATGTAAAAATAAAAGTAGAAATAAGTGGTAAGGTTAAACATTGCTTTCTATAACTTTTCTTTCAGCTACACGTGTGTTCGCAATGGATAGCTATATAATATGTATTTCTAACTAAGTCATGAACAAAGAGTTTGAAAAATACCAGTGGATCAGTATTTTTTAGTAACCTCAACAAATACCAGACAGAAGTTGTGCCTCAGAGAATCCATTAGTGCTTAAATTAATAAAAAATAATTTTACTTAGTTTGTGTTTATTTTACATGCTTGAAAACAGTTATTGGTTCGCCTCAAGTACATTAAACAGTCCTCCTTGTTTAGTTTTAATTAGCTAAGCAAATCCTTTTCTCTTTGCCTTAAACAATACAAAGAAAAGTTCAAATCAGCATGTCAGAATTATTATAAACTCTTAATTAGCTGAATATAAATTCAGTAAGTTTCTGCCTTACTTACAATGAATGCCAACTGGGAGAAACCCAATCATCACCAGGGTAACTACCGCGCTACAAGGGATGACAAGTTAGCCTAGTCTAACTTGTTAGCCTGCCACGAGGCAGAAGATACCAGAGTTCAAATATTATCAAAAGCATACAATGACTCTAAATGGTCTAAGGCAACTTCTGAAAAACATTAACTGAAGAGAATGTGAGAAGAATACATCAAATGACACTTGGGTATATCCTGGCATTTTGTGTATTTTCCACATTATCTTAAACCTAAAAATCTGATTGCATTTCAAGGAAAATGATTTCAAACACATTTACTCTCTAAAGACTTCCAAAGGTTATCAGCTAGCAGGAGTTATGATACCCTTGATTAGTCAACAAGAATCTTTCCTGAACACCCAGCACATGCTGCTCTAGGAATTATGCAGAACAACATAAATAATGTGGAATGCCATGAAACACTGACACTTTAAAACTCATCATAGTCAGTCTCCCAAGACAATAGAAATAAAGCAAAAATAAACAAATGGGGGACTTCCCTGGTGGTCCAGTAGTTAAGAATCTGCATTGCAATGCAGGGGACAGAAGTTCAATCCCTGGTTAGGGAACTAAAATTCCACATGCCCTGGAGCAACTAAGCCCAGCAACACAACTACTGAGCCTGCATACCCTAGGGCCCGTGACCCAGACAAGATGTTCACGAGCCACAACTCGAGAGAAGCCCGCATGCCACAACAAAGACCCGGTGCAGCCAAATCTACAAGAAAATACACAAATGGGACCTATTCAAACTTGTAAGCTTTTGCACAGCAAAAGAAACTACAAACAAAACAAAAAGATAACCTATGGAATAACAGGAAATACTTGCAAATGATGTGACCGACAAGGGCTTAATTTCCAAAATACACAAACAGCTCACAAAACTCAAGAACAAAAAATAAGCAACCCTATCAAAAAATGGGCAGAAGACCTAAATAGATATTTCTCCAAAGAAGACATACAGATGGCCAACAGGCACATGAAAGGAAGCTTCTCATCCCTAATTATGAGAGAAATGCAAATCAAAACTACCATGAGCTACCACCTCACACCAGTCAGAATGGTCATCATTAAAAAGTCTACAAATAACAAATGCTGGAGAGGATATGGAGAAAGGGAACCCTCTTACATGTTGGTGGAAATGTAAGTTGGTCAGTCATCATGAAAAACAAGAAGGATGCTCCTCCAAAAAACTAAAAGTAGAATTGCCACATGATCCAGCAATTCCACTCCTGGGCATATACACAGACAAAACTATAATGCGAAAAGATATATGCACCCCTGTGCTCACAGCACCACTGTTCACAATAGCCAGGACATAGAGACAACCTAAACGTCCATTTACAGCTGAACAGATAAAGAAGATGGGGGTGGGGGGGGTGGTGTGTGTGTGTGTGAGTGTAGTGCAATATTGCTGCTGCTGCTGCTAAGTTGCTTCAGTCGTGTCCGACTCTGTGCGACCCCAGAGACGGCAGCCCACCAGGCTCCCCCATCCCTGGGATTCTCCAGGGAAGAACACTGAAGTGGGTTGCCATTTCCTTCTCCAATGCATGAAAGTGAAAAGTGAAAGTGAAGTCGCTCAGTTGTGTCCCACTCTGAGCGACCCCATGGACTGCAGCCCACTAGGCTCCCCCATCCATGGGATTTTCCAGGCAAGAGTACTGGAGTGGGGTGCCATTGCCTTCTCCGAGTGCAATATTACTCAGCCCTTAAAAAGGAATGAAATAATGCCATTTGCAGCAACATGGATGGACCCAGAGATCATCATACTAAACGCAATGTCATAGAGAAAAATTCCACATGATATCACCTAAATGTGGAATCTAAAACATGACGCAAATAAACATATCTACAAAACAGACAGAGACACACAGATCTAGAGAACAGACTTGCGGTTGCCAAAGGGGAGGAAAGGACTGGGCGTTTGGGATTATCAGAGGCAAACTATTATGTACAGGACAGACAGACAACCAGGTTCTACTCTATAGCATAGTGAACCATAATCAATGTCCTATGATCAACCATAATGGAAAAGAATATGAAAATATATACATATGTATGAGTGTATAGGTGGTGTATACGTATGTTGTGCGGATCACAACAAACTGTGGAAACTTCTTCAAGACATGGGAATATCAGACCACCTGACCTGCCTCCTGAGAAATCTGTATGCAGGTCAAGAAGCAACCGTTAGAACTGGACATGGAACAACAGACTGGTTCCAAATTGGGAAAGGAGTACATCAAGGCTGTATATTGTCACCTTGCCTATTTAACTTCTATGCAGAGTACATCATGCAAAATGCCGGGCTAGATGAAGCACAAGCTGGAATCAAGATTTCAGAGAGAAATATCAATAACCTCAGATATGCAGATGACACCACCCTTATGGCAGGAAGTGAAGAGGAACTGAAGAGCCTCTTGATGAAAGTGAAAGAGGAGAGTGAAAAAGTTGGCTTAAAACTCAACATTCAAAAAACAACAATCATGGTACCCAGTCCCAACACTATTTCCCCATGGCAAGTAGATGGGGAAATAATGGAAACAGTGACAGACTTTATTTTGGGGGGCTCCAAAATCACTACAGATGGTGACTGCAGCCATGAAATTAAAAGGTGCTTGCTCCTTGGAAGAAAAGCTATGACAAACCTAGACAGCATATTAAAAATCAGAGACATTACTTTGCCAACAAAGGTCCATCTAGTCAAATCTATGGTTTTTCCAGTAGCATGCATGGATATGAGAGTTGGACTATAAAGAAAGCTGAGCACCGAAGAATTGTTGCTTTTGAACTGTGGTGTTGGAGAAGACTCTTGAGAGTCCCTTGGACTGCAAGGAGATCAGACCAGTCAGTCCTAAAGGAAATCAGTCCTGAATATTCATTGGAAGGACTGATGCTGAAGCTGAAACTCCATTACTCGGGCCACCTGATGCAAAGAATGGACTCATTGGAAAAGACCCTACTTCTGGGAAAGATTGAAGGCAGGAGGAGATGGGGATGATAGAGGATGAGACAGTTGGATGGCATCACCGACTCGATGCACCTGAGTTTGAGCAAGCTCCAGGAGTTGGTGATGGACAGGGAAGCCTGGCGTGCAGCAGTCCATGGGTCGCAAAGTGTCAGACACAACTGAGCAACTGAACTGAACTGGTAAGTGAATCACTTTGCTGTACAGCAGAAATTAATACAACATTATAAATCAATTATACTTCAACAAAATTTTTTTAACATTCATCATAAAAACTTAGGACAATTTTAATGGCAGAAAGTGATCATGTCATAAGCATGTTTCTGTAGAAAAACAAAAACCTGTCATACAAAGCATAATAGCAGTCTATTTCCATGCTTTTTCGAACATATGTCATTGTGTGCTCAGTTGCTCAGTCATGTCCAACTCTTTTCAGCCCCGTGGACATTAGCTGGCCAGGCTCCTCTGTTCGTGGAATTTTCCAGGCAAGAATACTGGGGTGGGTCGCCACTCCCTACTCCAGGGGACCTTCCCAACCTGGGGATCAAACCTGCATCTCCTGCTTTGGCAGGTGGATTCTTCACCATTAGCGTCTTCTGGGAAGCGTAATTATTCATTAATTTTGCTAATAAGTAGTATGTAACTGAAAGTTAAGAAAAATGTATGGAAAAATATGACAATTGAGAAAATATCCACACAAACATATTTTTTTCTGACACAGTAAAAGTACTATTATTTGATTTTTGCTGTGGCACATACTTCTTAGCTCTCAGAACACTCATGTTCATGCGGCCATTATCATTTATTCTAAATACATGTGTCTAATTCTAAGGACATAAAGATAAAGGTACTTACTGTTTAGAAAAGAAACAAACACATAAGCCTAACTGTAACTTAATTTGGAGAGTGTAACAGAGTGGGGTACCTAATGCAGTGTGAGATGGTAGGCAGAGCAAGGAAGGGTCCCATTCCATGAAGGAGGTAAATCTAAAACAGAGATTAGAAGGTAGCCAAGTTGGATTGTGGTGGGGGGAAAGAGGGGGATAGAGAGGTGTGCACACACACATGTGTGTGTGTGTTGTGTACAGATGTGAGGGGAAGCCTGGAATTTTGAGTACAGCCCTGGAGAGAAGAATCAGCTTGCTGGGAATGGTGGGGGACAGGAGAAGTGGCTTCAGGTAACCCAGTCTAGCTGAAACAAGTTCAGGGCAGAGACAATCAGGAGATGAGCCCAGAGTTGAGAGGATGATCAGGACTGCAGGACTAAAGAAACACACTGAGGAGTTTAGACTTGTTGTTCAGTGGCTAACTCATGTCTGACTCTTTGCAACCCCATGGACTTCAGCATGCCAGGCTTCCCTGTCCTTCACTATCTCCTGGAGTTTGCTCAAACTAATGTCCACTGAGTGGGTCTTGATGTTATAGGAAATCAGCATCCAAAGAAATGTCAGATAACTTATTCTGGTGCTTAAGAGGGGTTGGACTGGTATATAAGAAGTCAGGAGGTAGTGAAAAACACCTTTAAGAGACTGTGTCAGGGATGACATTCAAGTAAAATAATAGAGGTCTAAACTCCAACATTGGTAGTAGGTATGGAAAGAAGGAGAATTCAAGCAAAATTTAGTAATACAGACCATAAAGATAGCTGGACTTGATTAGAACAAGAAGAAAGAAAAGGTAAAGGGTAAGAAATGGCTCAAGGTGGAGGGGGGGAGGGAGAGAATGCAGGCAGGGAAGGATTTTAAGCCCTAAATTAAGAACAATAGCTACCTATTGGTAGCGCAGGAATGGGGTGGGGGGAAGGAGAGGGTGGGTCAAATTGACAGTTAACAGTGACGTACATACACTACCTCATGTGTAAAGTAGCTGGCTAGTTGGAAGCTGCTGTATAGCACAGGGAACTCAGCTCCGTGCTCTGTGACGACCTAGACGGTGGGATGGGGGCTCGGGAAGAAGCCTCAAGAGGGAGGGGATACGTGTATACATACAGCTCATTCACTTCTTTGTACAGCAGAAACCAACACAACATTGTAAAGCAGTTATACTCCAATAAACAAAAAAGAACAACAGCTAGAAGGGGAATAAAAATGGATACAAGGCGACATATTAGGAATCTGCTACACTGGTTTATATGAGAGGTGATGGCATGGTGGCATGCTGGTTTCAACTAGGGTGAAGCCAGTAGAGACACTGAGATAAACACCTATTTAAGAAACATTGCCAAAAATTTTTAAAGTTAAAAAAAGAAATACTTCATTGCTAAAACCAGTAGGATTCACTGGTTATCAGACTGATGCGGTAGAGAGAGAGAGAATGTCAGAGATCCCTCCCAAGGCATCACAAGGGCAAAAATGGTGGCAACAATAATTGAAATAAAGTGGAGGAAAGATGATTTAAGAAGACTGAGAACACAGTATTTTAAACATGTTCACCTCTGAGATATCTAGGAAGAAATACCAAGCAGACAGCTGAATATACAGATCTCTCAAAAGAGAGGCCTCTTTACACTAAAACTATAATTTGGGGAACTGCTAGTCTATAATTAATTGCAACGATACCCGAGATCACCAGAGGATAAGGAAGAATGTGTCCTGAAAAGACGGCCTAGGAACAGGTGCTGAAAAGACCTAAAATCTTAACTTTAGCTACTAGGGGCAAGGAGGACCTACACATGAAACTGAAGTGGAGTCTTCCATTGTAAACACAGCTTTTGAAGCTTTTTGTGCTTGTGAAAAAGAGAAGATAATACAGGAAGTAGCCTTGAGAGACAAGAGGCTAAGGGAGAGGGATGCCACTTTATCTGGGATGGAAGGCAAGGCAACAAGTTTAAGTGCTTGAAAGGATGAGTCAGTAAAGAGAGAAAGATTAATAACACAAGAGAAAAATGATATTCAGTAGTATAAATCCCCACAAGGCTAGAAAATGGGCTGTTCCACGTCGGGGGAACAGCTCCTCCTCTCCTGGATGGTTTCTGGTTAAACTAAAGTTTGTGTGGTTTTAGGGTGGTGGTTGAAGAAGCAGTCTACCAGATTTTCAGTTTTTCCAGCCCACTGGTTATGGTTAACCTGGACTTACCACTAACATATTGTCCTGTGGGGCCTTTTCTGCCCCCAGAGATTGGGAATGTTTATTTATTGTAAGTAAGGTCTTACTCGGTCCGGTATGTTAAAGCAAAGAAAGAACGATGACAGTTTTGTTATATACTCTTTTATTAGCTTGACTTGAGGGATTTGAGATTGTCATTTGGTGTATCTTCCTGCTTTAGGAAACAAATTTCCCAAAAGTGAGAAGCACTAAATGCAGGGAAAATTAAAAAAAATGAAAAGCTCTCAGCTAAACCTCGGACACGACTGAGCGACTGAACTGAACTGAAACCTCTTACTTATGCTTTCCAGATGCTACTATCCTTCAAGATGGTAATAATAAGGAGAAGATGGAAAACTGCCCTCAATAACAACCAAAAAATGGTGATTACATGAGGTGAATGATATGTTGACTAACCTTTCTGTGGTAAACATTTTGCAATATATACACGTATCATTACATTGTACATTTTAAACTTTCACAATATTCAACTATATATTAATACAGCTGGAGGAGGGGAAGTGACCAAATACCAGTTGATGGATTCCTGTCAAAATATATCTCATCAAACCCAACAGAGATAGCAGGAGTCAGTGTTCTACCAAATAATTTGGGTCCTCTCTCCAACAACGTGACTTGCTTCAGGAAAAATGGACTAATTCACAAACCTGGGAAGTAATGCACCTGTAGGAACTCGACACTGCCATCACTCTGAAGATGACCAAAATATGACGGCATCTACTTTTGGAATTGTGTCAAATACCCTGCTAATAACTCTTGCTCTGGCATAGGGATTCAGTGCTGATACTAAAATATAAATTAATGGAAGAAGTTCTAGAGTTTGAAAGAGATATTGGAAGGACATCTATCACTAAAACATTGGGAATCAATGTATCATTCCTTTATTTAGGCCAAGAGATGCACAATGTTTGACACTAGAGTTTTTATACAATGAAGAATGGCTTCTCTTTACCTTGACAAGAAACACCCAACATGCCTTTTAAAAAAATTTATACCTTATTAAAATCACTCTTTTGATATACAATTCTATAATTTTTCAAAAATGCATAGACAGAAAAGTTCTATCATCCCCCAAATTCTCTTGGGGTGCTTCTTTGTACTTAATCCCTCTCTCCATCCCTTACCCCTGCCAAATGGCTTGTTGGGACACTGTGCTACCACACACTGCCATGGTCCACAACCACAGTCATCTGCCTTTGCTCACTAAGTCACTACACATGGCAGCCTTTCCATCCTAAACCCAGTACCCACTAGCCCATTCAGTACCTCCACAGTCCATCACTAGAGCAGAAGGGAACTTGTGGAATCCCGGTATGACAAGTATAAAACATGCCATGAAGAACCAGGAGTACGGTCACATTTGGCCAGTCTCTTTGGCCACCCACTGGAGTGGCCTCTGCTGTTGGCCATCTGCTCTCCACTGTCACCACCTCCGTTATCAAACACACCTCCCAAAACAGGTGAAGTCTTACCAACTACTTCTTTAATCTGGGTCTTTTTCCTCTTCCCACAATTTCCCTTGGTGGAAAAAGCCCTAAATATTGTAAATTTCGCTACCTCATAGTCTAGACGTGGTTGTTAGGATATCAAAAGAAGCTAAAGGACAGATGCAAGCTGTTATATATAGGATGGATAAAAAGCAAGGTCCTACTGCATAGCATAGGGAACTACATTCAATATCCTGTGATAAACCATAAAAGAAAGAATGTGAAAAAGGATACATATATGTGTAACTGAATCACATATTCTTTGCTGTACAGAAGAAATTGACATTGTAAACCAACTATACTTCAATAACATGTTTAAAAATAAATTGAAATTTTTTTTTAAAAAAAGAAGCTAAAGGAATTCATAAAAATGGCTGATCCAAGGAGGGAGAATATACTAGACAAACCTAAAACAGTCTGTTGCACCAGAGAAAAAGAGTGTTTAAAAAATATGGAGGCAGATCAAAAATACAAGAGCCAGATTTAAGGGGCTCTTTTAGTCAAATCTTTGATAACTTCAACATCTAAGCAAAAAGAACAATGATGGATTGTAACTCACTGAATAAAATCAGCTTTTTATTTTTTTGAACCTATCATACTGTTATCAACAGATAATAAGTAATTAAGAAGGGGGGGCTCTTCCTTTGAAGAGAATAAACATTCATAAATATAGAGGGAGTAAAAGGAATCATGTTGATGTATGGCAAAACCAATACAATATTGTAATTAGCCTCTAATTAAAATAAATAAGTTAATAAGTTTAGATTTGAATAAATAAATAAAAATAAAAATCGTTATTTTACAACCATCACAGTAAATTTCGGTTCAGGCAAGAACCAATCATAAAGAGATGCTAAACATATGCAGAAACAAAAAAAGATGAGGATTAGATGGTTCCATGGTCTCAAAGTATCTTCCCCACAAACTGGCTTACAAGTTACAAAGGGGAAAATCGTAACTACTTAACCTAGGCAGTACCTTGACCAGGTGATCAAAATTTTATCAGTGAGGAGCACATGGACATTGTGTGCCTCCTGACATGAGACGGGGAGAACACATCGTTTATGTCGCCCTCTGGCTAGGGGTGAATAACCCAAGTCTCACCATGAGGAAACACCAGACAAACCCTGTTTTAGGAATGTACTATAAAACAACCACCTGCAGTATTCCAAAATATTAACATCATAAAAATATTAATGTCATAAGACTAACAAAGGCTGAGGAATATTCCAGGTTAAAGAAAACTACCAAGCAATAACAAACACAAGCAATTCTAGCCTGGATCTTGAATGGGAAGGGGAAAAACACACAAAGGACATTATTAGAACAATTGAAAAAATTGGCAATATGGACTAAAGATACAAGTATTGTGTGAATGTTAAGTTTTCTTGATTTTATTGAGTATACAGTGGTGATATAAGAGAATATTGCTGTTCTTCAGAAAGACACAATAAAGTGTTAAGTAAAAGAGACATTATGTATGCAGCATACTCTCAAAAAGTAGTGTGTGCCTGTGTGTGTGTGTGTGTGTGTGTGTGTGTGTGAGTGTGAGTATAGACAGAGGAAAAAACAAATATGATAAACCTAATCTGGTCCCATCACTTCATGGGAAATAGATGGGGAAACAGTGGAAACAGTGTCAGACTTTATTTTGGGGGGCTCCAAAATCACTACAGATGGTGACTGCAGCCATGAAATTAAAAGATGCTTACTCCTTGGAAGGAAAGTTATGACCAGCCTAGATAGCATATTCAAAAGCAGAGACATTACTTTGCCAATAAAGGTCCGTCTAGTCAAGGCTATGGTTTTTCCTGTGGTCATGTAAGGATATGAGAGTTGGACTGTGAAGAAAGCTGAGTGCCGAAGAACTGATGCTTTTAAACTGTGGTGTTGGAGAAGACGCCTGAGAGTCCCTTGGACTGCAAGGAGATCCAACCAGTTCATTCTAAAGGAGATCAGTCCTGGGTGTTCTTTGGAAGGACTGATGCTAAAGCTGAAACTCTAGTACTTTGGCCACCTCATGCGAAGAGTTGACTCATTGGAAAAGACTCTGATGCTGGAAGGGGTTGGGGGCAGGAGGAGAAGGGGACGACAGAGGATGAGATGGCTGGGTGGCATCACTGACTCGATGGACGTGAGTCTGACTGAACTCCGGGAGATGGTGATGGACAGGGAGGCCTGGCGTGCTGCGATTCATGGGGTCGCAAAGAGTCAGACACGACTGAGCAACTGAACTAAACTGAATGTAGCAAAAAGTTAAAATTTGCTGAATTTGGATAACAGACATGTGAGTCTTCTGTACTATTTCTTCGCTCTTCTATAATATTAAAATTATTCCAAAATAAAGCTTTTTAAGTGGTTTAACCAATTTAAAAACATATTTAAAACTAAGAATGCATTCACACTTTGTCTTTCATTTCAGCCATAATTAGCAAACTAATAAAATATACCTTCCGATGGAAAAGATCTTTATATCTGTGATAAAAAGCATAGATAAATATTTTATGAGAGGATTAAAGCTTCAGTTAGCATAAGGATAATGCACTGGAGCTCAGCTTATTGTTTCACTTGGATTTCATTTGGGGCTCATCAGGGATCCCCTGAGTAAGATTAAAACACTTTATCTCTTATCTATAAATAGATCATTACATTTGGATATAAAAGAAGTTCCATAAAAATGGAGGAAGACAGCTCATAAAGTCAACTAGGTTAAGAACTGCACAGGCACCAAATTTGGCTCTTAATCTCATTAACCTTTAAAAGCTAGTTAGCAGGAAGCCCAATTCAAATATAGAAAGTGGAAAACATTCAGACCTATCTTGGGAAATAAAAGCTTAAGTTGTTACTTATGAAGTCTTATGCTATGGATGATTCTATAAAAATATGTAAGCATTGAACTAAAATGCCTGATTTTTGTTTTCCAATGATTTTGATGCTCTTTAAGTAATAATAATAAAAAAAAAAAAACATGGGAAGAATATAAACTAAAGATTAATGACCCAGCACAAGCCACAGGAGCCTCAGAAAAACACACACACCACACCTCTACAAACCCACTCATCTAACACTCAAACAGAAGTGCCATGTGTAATTACAAGAATCAGAGGCTTTCAACCATATGAAAAAGAGCTCAGAACAGTGACAGGCAGCCCTTTCTGCAATTTAATGAGTGGATACTCCTCCACAATTGAAGCATGTTTTCTTTTGTCTTTAAATTTGTAATCAAAGTAATATATAGCATATGGTTAAAAAAATCAAGGAGGACCAAGGGTTCCGTTCTCCTGTTCCTAAAGGCAATCATATTTAACCATTTCATTTTAGGGGTTTTCCTGCAGTTACTCTTAATTTTCTAAATAATTCACTTTTACCAATATTTCTTCATTTATCACCTCAGAGAAGGCAATGGCACCCCACTCCAGTACTCTTGCCTGGAAAATTCCATGGACGGAGAAGCCTGGTAGGCTGCAGTCCATGGGGTCGCTAAAGTCGGACACGACTGAGCGACTTCACTTTCACTTTTCACTTTCATGCATTGGGGAAGGAAATGGCAACCCACTCCAGTGTTCTGGCCTGGAGAATCCCAGGGACAGGAGAGCCTGGTGGGCTGCCATCTATGGGGTCGTACAGAGTCGGACACGACTGAAGCGACTTAGCAGCAGCAGCTTAATTTATCACCTACAGGTATCTATGAGATACATCTGATAGGACTGATGCTTTAGTTAACTTACACTTGCCATAAACACCCTCTCTATTCCTCTCAATGTATATCACTAATTTTAGTTCGTTACTTTTTAGATATACTACCAATTTCTTTTTTGTTCTATCAAATACAAAATACTTTGATGACTCCTTCACAAAACAAAACTACCAGAACCTGTACCCATTCTTCTACATCTCCTCCCAACTTCCCTCAGCTCTGCTTTATTCTTGTCCTACATTCTTAAGATTTAAAATTCACATTCCAGGGACTTCCTTGGCTAAGTGGCTGGACTCCATGCTTCCGATGCAGGGGCCCTGGGTTCTATCCTTGGTCAGAGAATTAGATTCTGCATAAAGGAAACTGAGACCTGGTGCAGCCAAATAAATACATATTTTTTTAAATAAAATAAAATTCACATTCCATTATATAGCCATAATTTTATGTGTCTTTCATGCATTGTCCATAGCAGTGGTTCTTAAACTGCAATGTGAATCAGAATCACCTGGAGAACATGTTAAAACACAAGACTTCGACTTCACCTGGTGAGTTTCTGATTCTACAGATCTGAGATGTGGCCTGAATCTTTGCAGTTCAAGTTCCCAGGGATGCTTCTGGTCCAGGGACTCAACTCTGAAGACCACTGGTCTAAAGGATGATTCTAAAGGTAAAAACCAATAAAGGACATTGCTCAACAACAGGTCAAATGGCACGTTAAGATTACACTTCTCTCACTGTATCTCACTGTGCACACTGTTCACTGAGTCCATAGTAGACAAGACATGAGCTAAGAAGAAGCTGGAAGAAAATGCGAGGAGCCATAGGAATTGCAGACATGTTTATTCTCTCCTGGCTGGCACAACAGCTGTAGCAGCAGCCATAATATAACCTAACACAACACACCCACAAGGGCTTTCCTGGCGGAGCTTACATATGCTTACAGAACAAAAAGCTGCCCGTGGCCAAGCGAATACCTCATGACGTGCGTGCACAGCGCTATAAGTGATCTCAGCTACTACATAATCGTTTACAAAACGTGGGGCAAGGGAAGCTGACCATGCCATGTTGGCTGATTTGCTCTTTCCCTACACATTTCGTTCTCTATGCTTATAAGGTCATGACCCTTTTGCTACTTGAAAAAGAATGCTCCAAATGCCACAGTACAACACCCTTTCTGGCTACGACCAGTTGCTCCAAAGCGTACCAAGTTTTAATTTGATTGATATTTAGATCAGAATTTATTGCACTATTTCCCCCTTTGAAATTTGTTTTATGTTTTTTGTGCACTTTTTACTCACCCTATCTATAGCTTAGATTAGAAAACAAATGGCCTTCTCTTCTAATTTGAACCAAATGCATATTATAAGCAGTCATCCTGACATTTCACTGCCCTACAGGTAGTCTCCTGGAGCTGAGGATAGAGGTGGGAACTGGAGACATACATTTGAGAATCATCAATTTACAGGCAATGTTTTAAGAGACAGTCAGTCAATTCTAAAGGAAATCAACCTGAATATTCATTGGAAGGACTGATGCTGAAGCTGAAGCTCCAATACTTTGACCACCTGATGCAAAGAGCTGACTCACTGGAAAAGATCCTTATGCTGGGAAAGATTTAGGGCAGGAGGAGAAGAGGGCCACATTGAATGAGATGGTTGGATAGCATCACCGACTCAATAGACATGAGTTTGAGCAAACTCTAGGATAGTGAAGGACAGGGAAGCCTGGCGAACTGAAGTCCAAGGGGTTGCAAAGAGTGGGACACAACTTAGCATATGAACAACAAATCTGTCTCAGGCTTATAAATTTGGGTGTAAACTTGGTAATAGATCTTTCTCAGGCTTCCCCAATGGCTCAGCAGCCAAGAATCCGCCTGCAATGCAGGAGACACAGAAGTCGTGGGTTCAGGTTCAATCCCTGGGTTGGGAAGATCCCCTGGAGGATGGCATGGCAACCCACCTCAGTGTCCATGCCTGGGAAATCCCATGGACAGCGGAGCTGGCAGGCTACAATCCACGTGGTTGCAAAGAGTCGGACATGACTGAGCACACATACACACATAAACTTAGTAATAGATTATCTCAGGCTCACCTTTGGTATCACAAAATGACAAAGAACACTTGCAGACTGAATATAAAAATTTACTTATTATTGACTCCCACCTGTCCTTAACCCAAAAGGAGAAGAAAGTGAGATTCCTGGCAAGAAGGAATGACCCACAATCTCACTAAGCAGTAACGTGAACGTACGTGAAGTCGCTTAGTTGTGTTCGACTCTTTGAAACCCCATGGACTGTAGCCTACCAGGCTCCTCTGTCCATGGGATTTTCCAGGCAACAGTACTGGAGTGGATTGCCATTTCCTTCTCCAAGGGATATTCCCAACCCAGGGATCGAACCTGGGTCTCCCGCATTGTAGACAGACACTTTACCATCTGAGCCACCTAAAGCCTATACAAAAGGGAGGAAAGTAGGCCACCATCTCAGCAACCTGTCAGTCACCTATGACACTGACTCCTTGAGCCTCTTCTGGTCAGATGAGAAACAGTTCTTCTACACAGTGAGGAGGTCTTAGCAGGTGAGCAAATTCCCAGGTGCTCCAAAAAAATCCTCAGAATTTCCAGCTGCCAACAAGGGTATTCAAAAGCTTCCCTTTCTATCCCCAACACCAACATATACACTCATCTAAAGTTCAAACTAACACTTAGAAAATCAAAAGCAAACTGCTCACAATTTTAGAACCACAGATTTTAATTTGGCCGGTCACTTGGTGGTCATCTTAAGGGAGGCTCATGATACCATATCTAAAAGTCAAGGAAAATGAAGACCTAGAAGGACTGCCTCTACTACAGAAGATATCGAAATGCATGAGACTGAACAAACTTCCCTAAGAAAAATGTTCAGAAAGACAAGAAGACCCAGATTGTACCTGAGGAACTCCATTTTTCAAGGGCAGGCAGAAGAGGCAGAATCAACAAATGAGACTAAGAAATAGATAATGAGATAATAGGGAAACCAAGAAAGTGTGGTATTACATGCAAGTCAAGAGACTTAGGTATTTTAAGAATAAGGGAGACATTAGCCATCAGGGAAATGCAAATTAAAACCACAAGGAAATACACTTCTAACCCACCGTGATGGCTACAACCAAAACACAGACTACAGATGTTGGCAAGGATGTGAAGAAATGAGAACCCTCCACATGTGTTGGTAAGAATGTAAAATGGCACAGCCACATGGGGAAACAATCTGGCAGTTCCTCAAATGATTAAACATACATGATTCAGAAATTAAACACACATAAAAAAAAATGCATGATACAGTCCTACACATATTCCCAAGAAAAACGATAATGTCCACACAAAAAGTTACATTGTGAATGTTCACAGCAGCATTATTTGCATATTATAGCCAACAGGTTGGAACAATGCGAGTGTCCATCAACAGATGAATGGATAATCAAAATGAAATATATACATACAATAGAATATTATTCAGCCATAAAAAGGAATAAAGTTGAGATATGCAACCACATGGATGGACCCTGAAAACATTACACTAAGTGAAAGAAGCCAGTCATAAAAGGCCACATATTGTATGATTCCACTTACATGAAATATCTAGCAGAGGCAAATTCATAGAAACAGAAATTAGATTCGAGGTTACCAGGGGCTGGGGAAGAAAGAGGAGAGTTATTATGTAGTGGTTACAGAGCTTCAGTCCAGTATAACTGAAGCAGTATTAGAAATAAATAAATTATATTTTAGCTACATTTCAATTTTTTAAAAAAGGAAAGAACAGGGGACTGCTCTGGTGGCACAGTGGATAGGAGTCCACCTGTCAGTGCAGGGGACACGGGTTCGATCCCTGGTATGGCAAGATTCCACATGCCGCAGAGCAACTAAACCTGAGCGCCACAACTAGTGAAGCCCTTGCACCTAGAGCCTGTGCTCCACACGAGAAGCCACCGTAATAGGGAGCCAGCGCACCAGAGAGGAGCCCCCACTCCCCACAACTAAAGAGAGCCCACACACAGCAATGAAGACCAGGGCGACCAAAATAAATAAATTACATAGAAAAGGAAAGAACAAAGAAGGCATGGGCAATTGCTCCTGTATGCGGCAATCCTCCTGCCCATGACAACTATAAACTCTGGGCAAAATATTAAAAAATCAACTACCAAAGGCACTGGAGAGCTACCAAAAGCAGAGAGAAAATCACAGGAGAAGACAAAAGTGTGGGTAGAGAGGGAGTCGGGGGTTATACTTGGAAGAAGGGAATAGTCCTGGGTGAATTTCCAGGTTGGGTGGTTGGTTTGAATGACTTTTATTCTGAAGGCAGGTCCCAGTTTGTGCTATAAAGGACAGCTAAAATCAAGATAAAAAATTCAGACTTAACTTACTGGCTTGAAAAACCAGAGTTTGGGGCATCTAAAACAGCTAGTAAATGAAGGGAAGAAACGAAAAAAGAGACTCAAAGAGAAGAGCACGTGTCCCCCAGTTTCTAAGTATGAAATCTACCAAAATTTTTGGCTGACACTCAAAAATTACACACGGATAGGGCAAGATGCTGGAGAAGGCAATCGCAACCCACTCCAGTGTTCTTGCCTGGAGAATCCCAGGGACGGCAGGGCCTGGTGGGCTGCCGTCTATGGAGTCGCACAGAGTCGGACACGACTAAAGCGACACAGCAGCAGCAGCAGCAGGGCAAGATGCAAGCTTCTCAGGTGGTACTAGTGGTAAAGAACCCACCTGCCAAAGCAGCAGATGCAAGAGACACAGGCTCAATCCCTGGGTCAGGAAGATCTCCTGGAAAAGGAAATAGCAACTCTCTCCAGTATTCTTGCCTGGGAAATTCCATGGACAGAAGAGCCTCATGGGCTACAGTTCATGGGGTGGCAAAGAGTTGGACATCACTGAGCAACTGAGCAGAGCAAGACGCAAGCAGCTAAAATAAAGCTAACAGAAATGAACAGAGATTTCAGCTGCTGCCCACTGCAGAGGAGAGAGTCTAGAGTTTAACTACTGTAACTAGGATCAAAGCCATAAAGGTTTCAGAGCCCTAAACACAGTGATATGGTATGTGAAGCCTTAGGAGATGACACTGCCCAGGGCCCTCACTTATATAAGAAGTTTGAAAGGGCTTCATGTTACAATCTATAATCAGATGATAATGGCCTGCTAGGAAGAGAAAGGTATTAAGAGGGACTAGAAGCCAATTCCACAATACCACAGGAAGTTAGTCGAGTCTACTCAGGCAGAAAGGAGTGCTAGCATGCATGACACATATCCGACATTTCTGACCTAAGAGATCAAAATCATGATTTCTGTACACCCAATAAAGCTAATACAGAGGCCTGTATACCATGGACTCGCTCTTCGTTGATGACATAACCACTTCTATGTGTCTTAATGCTCCCTGCTTCTGCTCTAAGATGAATAACCAAGTCTGGGCCAGAACAAAAAGAACTGTTTTAGGTTTACTTCTCCAAAACCCAACTGTAGTACATGTAGTTTTGTCAGGCCATTTTTTCCCTTAAAACACATACACACACACAGCGTATGTGTGTACACTTAGGTAGATACAGCTGCACAGAAATAAACAAGCTTGTGTTTGTGTGTGTATGTGTGCATGTGTGTTTGTTTAGACAATGTTGGCTGCTGTGCAAATAAAGAGAAACGTTCAAATTCAAGTTACACACTGAAGGAACAGTTGACAATATTTATTGTTTAATTGAATGGGGAAAATGAAACAGTTCTATTTAAAGATTTCCCATGTTTTCTTACAGCTTGATTATTACTAAAGGGACAAATAAGAGTTTCTTGTCAATCTGGTCTCCTCTTATTAAGCTTTTCCATTCCCTTAATTAGCATGTATCTTAATACTTTAGTTAATCCTTTTACACTGCTTAGGTTCTAGTAATAAGGAAAATCAGTACACTAAGTCTAACTTGCTTTATATCTTGGAGACTACTTTAGTAGTCTGGGTCTAGAATATATTCATAGTAAATCTGATTTATTATGGTACTATTTATTTTTTATACCTATTTTTTTAAACTAAAGAAAGTATCTTGGCTCCTTATTACTTTTGTTGATGGGTATTCTGTTCATCTCAGGGAAGAAAAATCTTTTATGACTAGCTCTATAAATCACTACTCCAGGCTTATTTCAGAACCATTTTTCTAAAAACATTGTTTTACAACTTCACTTGCTTTTGGCTCAGGACATTACTTTGTAATAGGTCTTGTAAGGTTCAAGAAACATTTTTCTGTACTAAAATAGCAGATAGACACTACGGACTGAAAGCCCAAGACCCATTTATGACTTACATGACTGGGGAGTTTGGGAAGCTGGACACAAATGGCTCAGTCCCTTCAGAGTTCTTTCCTGGGGTAACACATCCATGTCATAAACTGCAGAGAGGCAGGTCCTGCCCCTCAGGGGAAAGCCTGGGGTCATTCAGTGATGCCAAGAGACTAAGTGGGCCTCTGTTGCCTAATCCTGTGGAGGCCAACTGTTGCCATACACCAAAGTCATTTTTTCCCAATGGTCTATCACTAAGGCTGAGGTTTTGATATTCAAAACAAAACAAAAAAATCTGTAGGGCCATCAAACTCAGTATACCATAGGCCTACCAAAAGTTCCCAAGATTTATTTGTAACCTACTCCTGAAAAAAAAAAAGTGAAAGTGTCAGTTGCTCAACTGTGTCCAACTCTTTGCAACCCCATGGACTGTAACCCGCCAGGCTCCTCTGTCCATGGGATTCTCCAGGAATGAATACTGCAGTGGGTTGCCGTGCCCTCTTCCAGGGGATCTTTCCAACCCAGGGATCAAACCCAGGTGTCCTGCAATGCAGGCAGATTCTTTACCATTTGAACCACCAGGGAAGCCCAACCTAATTCTATATATGCTTAATCACTTTTAACACCTAAATAAAGTGAAATAAAATACAAAATATTCTAATTCTATATCAGGGCACTTTCAGCTTTTTTTTTTTTTTTTTTTGCACAAAGTGTAAAGGGTTTTTTAATTATGCATAACACATGCCAAATTTTTATTTAAGCCAATAAATTTTTAAAGAATTGCACGTGTTCTGATCTTTCTACTGCTTCACCTTAGTTCCTCCAAAGTCATAATCTTCAAGATAAGACAGCCCTTTCAAAAAGAAGTTTTGCTCAATCCACAGCTGTCACGTCAATCAGCACAAAATTCTTTCATCTCTTTGATCTCCAGTGGAATACAGACACACTTCAAAATTTCCCACCTAAGGAAAAAGATTGTAATCTTTGGGATCCAATTTCCTGAAGCAATTTACTTTAGGACCATGGTTAGGGTCAGGAGATGGATCTGCTAGTTCTGAATTTGACACTCTTTAAAAATATATTAAATTCAAATCATATTCACTCCTAAGCTATCACACCTTAGAACAGTACAGATTGTTGGGATATGCCCATATCTAAGATTTTAAAAGTTTGCCTATTACGTTTTTCATAGTTTATTTGGCAGCTCTGTCTTGTAATTCTTTCCCACTGACCTAACAGTTGTATGAGTAAAGGAAACCACACAGTTACTCTATGAAGCATTTCCAACAATGTAGGTTTACAGATAAAGCCCCATCAGGACAGACCTCAAGGGGCACTTTCAGCTTTTAAACTTTGCAGTCTGTAGTTTTCCTCCACAGACAAGACAGACATACATTTTACACAGTTCTTACAGAAATTCGGCTTGACTAGTCTTTTTAAAAACTAATATTAAATAATTATTAACAGCAAAACTTAATTCTACATATAGGATTATAAAATGTAGGCACTAGGCTTTTTCTTCTCTAATATGTACAGAGGATTCCAACATCTAAAGCACAAGTCAACAACTCTTGGAGGTTAATGGAGGAAAGAAGGTAGACAGGAAGAGGTGGGGGGAGGAAGAGAGTCTGCAGGTCATTCTCCCCCTTCCTTTCTTCCACCCTCTTTCTAAGAAGGTACAGTTTTATGAGGCAATTCAGGTTGAAAGAAAACAGCCCTATGATAACCTTAAGGTGTTGCCTTTGGTACTTTTGGCAAAGATGGTCAAATCCTCAACTACAACCTCCTGGTGATTTATGGGATGATTAAAGTTCTTACTGTGAATTTGTACTTAAATTGATTTTATTGATGCTCAAAAGTTGTAAGTTATCTACTTTTCACTTTGCTATTCCATGACAAGTAACACTGATACAGAAAGATAATACTAGTATATGATCCTAAAGCTATTTTTAATACCTTTACCAATAAATTAATAATGGGTTCATGGTAACAAACATTGGCATTTTACTCTGTAATTACTCATGTGCTGCACATAGTGTACCCTACACCTTAAAAATACCTTGCTAATTCTAATGAAGCACTTCCTATGAACTCCATTCCTCTAAGCACTGTACATATACCATTATTATCTCTGTTCTACAAATAAGGAAATTGAAACTCAGGAGGTTAAATAACTTGCCCAATGTCACAACATTAGAAAGTGTCAGATTCATGTCCATAGCTCCTGTTCAACTGGTGTTTCTCAGACTCTGAGACACACACAAATCACCCGAACACTTTGATTAAGCTGGCTAAGGGCTGGGTCTGACATCTTACATTTCCAAAAGGCACCAACGCTGCTGGTCCACAGACCACACTTTTAGTAATAAATTCTAGATCACTTCACTCTGCTACCCAACTATATACTAGAAGAGGATGATATTTAACTTAGGATCCAGTGACCTAAGCAAAAAGGCATTTATATCCTAACTTTAAGTACTTAATCAAGGTGTTGTTTTCAGTCTATGTCAAGAGTTTCAATTTACAATGAAGTTCTAGACCCAACTAAAATACACTTGATTTGTGCAATGTCTTTTTTTCTATTCTTAGGACAAAAGCCTATTTCTCCTATTCCCATGCAAATATACAGAAGAAAAACAACCTTTTTTTTTTTTGATTAGGGGGAGTGGGGAGGTAGACAAGGTTTTACAACTTGGCATTTGACTGAACATTACACATAAAAGCAGACACATCATTAAGACACAAAGCTCTTGACTACTCAATTCTCAAATATGCCACAAAAAGCTTCAAAGACAGCTTGTCTCTGGATTTCTCCTGCTCAGCAACTTTTTAAAGGTGGGATTACAAAAAGATATTGTTCCAACTAGTCATGTTTGTCTACTAAAAACAACACACTTCAAGTCCTTACACTTAAAGACACCTCTGACACAAACTGAAATAGACTTACTTGTTTGAAACTAGACCAACATTAAAATATGGTTAATTCCTAATATACTTAAACCTCATTTCTCTTTCTCAAAATCAAGCCATTTCTAAAAATTATCTTGTCTCTCTTGAGGACTACCCAGGGTTTTCTGTGTTCATGCACTCTATTTTTCCTTTTTATGTAATATTTGAATAAATATAATCAAGGAACTTATTAGACTTTGAAATTAAAATCTGGTCTTATGAACCAAATTACCTATAGAACTTTCTCCAACAGGTACCTTTTTTTAAAAAGAGTACTGAAAAAAAAAAGTGCTGCCTTTTAAAATCACCTTTCAACATAAATATATTCTAATGTTCTTTTCGAAACGTAGAGAAACTACTTGAAAAAATGAAGTAGAAGGGACTATTTATATGGCTTTCCTACCAGTCAACAGGTACAAATTTGGCAATTAGGCAGATCCGGATTTCTATTCTGGGTTTACATCCACTCTTAGTGACTGTGTGACCTAAGGGCAGGGTTATCTAAACTTGCTATGCCATAATTCTTGGTTTTTCAAATAGTAAGCACTCACATAATTATTATTGCAGCAGATATTATAGAACCCTTTATATTATAAAAGAGAAAGTTAAACTTCACGGAATTTATGCAACTTGTTGAAGGTCACACAATAACTGAAAAAAAAAGAATAAGTTTAGCTCTATCTGACTGCAAAGCCCATGATATCTCCTCTGACCCAGGTATTGCATCTTTAATGTAGAATTTTTAATTGCTTAACAGAGAAAACAAGTACTTCTCACACACCCAGTGGATCTTTAATTTTAAAAAGCCTATACCTATCAGATCAGATCAGTCACTCAGTCATGTCCGACTCTTTGCGACCCCATGAATTGCAGCATGCCAGGCCTCCCTGTCCATCACCAACTCCCAGAGTTCACTCAGACTCACGTCCATCGAGTCAGCGATGCCATCCAGCCATCTCATCCTCTGTCGTCCCCTTCTCCTCCTGCCCCCAATCCCTCCCAGCATCAGAGTCTTTTCCAATGAGTCAACTCTTCGCATGAGGTGGCCACAGTACTGGAGTTTCAGCTTTAGCATCATTCCTTTCAAAGAAATCCCAGGGCTGATCTCCTTCAGAATGGACTGGTTGGATCTCCTTGCAGTCCAAGGGTCTCTCAAGAGTCTTCTCCAACACCACAGTTCAAAAGCAATACCTACACTGTATCACAAATGCCACCTACATCTACAGTATTGGTAGTAAGACAACCAATTATCAAATATCAACTAACTGGATGGGAAAAACATAAAGGTGAATCTCAAGTAAACACACATACATATGTAGCTGAGGACAAAGATGACTGAGAAAACTAGCTATTAGGTCCTCCCAGGTTTTTATTCTAAAAAACATCTGTTGAAGACCCACTACGAGAGCATAGTGCTAGAGTAATATTTTACCAAACATTATAAGAGGGATTAAGACTAAAGATAAGGACAATTTAAAACAAGAAAAATAAACCAACTTAAACCACAATAAGAATATCTAATAGCTGATGTTTTAAGTGATAGGAGATTTAATGTAATTGCATCTCAGGATATTCACCCTAAGGGCTTTTCTGGTGGCTCAGTGGTGGTAAAAAAGCCGTCTGCCAATGCAGGAGACTCAGGTTTGATCCATAGGTTGGAGAAAAAAAACAGCAACCCACTCCAGTATCCTTGCCTGGGAAACCCCATGGTCAGAGGAGCCTGGCGGGCTACAGTCCATGGGGTCACAAAAAAGTCAGGCACGACTTTAAACAACAACACACTCACCTAGATACTAAGGCTCGTCTGTACAAAAGTGATAATGGGTGAGAAAGCGTCTATGGACATGCAAGTGCTCAGTTGTAGACACCTATCCTCTGTCCTGGAGGCAGTACAAGGTCAGGATTCACAGCATGGACCTGAGGTCACAAGGACCTGAGTTTAAGATCTAGCTCTGTCATTAACAGCTGTGTGACTTTAGTCAAGTAACCTCTTTTAAGCCTTAGTGACCTCAACTGTCAAATGGGAATAAAAACCACACTTATTCTATACAGTTATTCATTGAACACACTTTCACTGAAGGTGTACCTCACCATCTAGCATTGCACTGGGCGCTGTGGGTAAGGTGTGAAAATACGTGTAATGCGCTTGGCATGTGTCAAGAACAACCCAGGGATTTTTGTCAGTTTTGTCCCCTGCTGTTGCTCAGTGCTTAGAGCAATGACTGACAAGTAGAAGGCTTTAAATAAATATCTTGCTAAATAGTGAATAAACTGGTTAGTGCCAGGTGGATCAGAAACTATTCCCGCTGCCATAACCCTTGCTGGACTCGGCCTTCTTGAGAATATACATATGTAAGCATTGCCGGAAGTTCAAGTCTCCTCATTTGTTTTTAATAAGATTTAGAAGTCTAGCTCCTAAGACTCCATGTGAGATTTTCTGTCACATATTTACAGTGTTTTTAACTGAACATTCTATACAATAAAATATTAAATCATACAAAGAAGTAAGATATGATGCACCTTCATGTATTCATCAACCAGCTTCAACAATAAGCAACACATTTTTCACTGTATTAAAATGTGTTTCCCAAATCTTAGCAAGGTAAGACTTATAAACTACCTATTTGGACATAACTGTCAGTTCCTAGTCTAAGAGAAAGCAGGAGGTATGCGTTTATGCTCTCTCATACAACTTTGGCTCTCGCATCAGCTCTCTTATAAGATGGCACTGCAGAGCAAAAATAAATTTTACTGGCAATGAGCATTCACAGAAAATATAGCCATCAATCCTCTCCTAAGCCCTTCCATTCTGCTATTTTGGGTCTTTCTGATAAATTAAAAGCAAATTTCAATGCAATCCAAGGAAGGTTTTTCATTGTTTTGTTTTTTAAAGGATCTCTTTAAATTTCAATTTTAAAAAGAACCAACAGGGAAGCCTTGCTACACAAAGATTATGAACGTAATAAATCAGCTCCACAATTTCCCTGGTGGTCCAGTGGTTAAGAGTCTGCTTGCCAATGAGGAAGACACAGGTTTGATCCCTGGTCCAAGAGGATCCCACGTGCCACGGGGCAACTAAGCCAGTGAGCCACACTACTGAGCCCCTGCGCCCTAGAGCCCAGGAACCGCAACTACTGAGCCCACACGCTGCAACTAGGGAAGTCCGAGCACCACAGCCTGTGCTTCGCAACAAGACAAGGCACTGCAATGAGAAGCCTGAGGACCACAAGACAGCAGCCCCTGCCCACCGTAACTAGAGAAAGCCTGCACACGGCAACAAAGACCCAGCACAGCCACACATAAATAAATAAATATTTTTTTAATTAATAAATAAGTGCTCCAAAGACCTTCAGATCAGTATGTCATCTCTTCTCTGAGAAGCTTAAAACACTTCCTTAACATCTCTCATTAAAGTGATTCTCAGTTCGCCATGAGAATCCACGCTTCCCTGGTGGCTCAAAGGGGAAAGAGTCTGCCTGCGATGCAGGAGACCCGAGTTCGATCCCTGAGTCGGAAGATCCCCTGGAGAAGGAAATGGCAATCCACTCTAATATTCTTGCCCGGAGAATCCCATGGACAGAGGAGCCTGGCGGGCTACAGTCCATGGGGTAACAAAGAGTCGGACATGACTGTGCAACTGACTTTTCAGTTTGCCATGAAAGGTGACATGACGCTCTGGGTCAGGCCAGGACAAACAACCGCTATACTGACGGTCTCACTTGAGGCTATTATGTGTAGGCATGGCAGTCCTCCTCACGGACCCAATCCTCAAAGTTACAGGCAGGTACCAGGCACTTTTTATCACTTTACAGATTAATTAGTCATGTATCTATTTCCATCAAACACAAAAGCACCCACGTGATACAAGTTCCATCAGATTTTTTTTTTAACAGCTACAATGGCTGCTAGAAGCCATCTCATTCCCTTTCCTGGCCTCGATCATGGCCAAGTATAAGCAGGAACAACCAAGACAGGCTCTCCACAACCCTCAGTCAGAGGCACACATACCCATCCTCTCACATGTCCTAGGATAAACTGCTACTCAATCTCAGTACCTTTTTCTAAAGATGTGGCCAGCCCCTGAACTAACAGACACAGAACTTCAGCTGGTAAAATTAAGGTAACAAGCCACACGTCTTTTATAAACACAATAACCTAAGAGATAGTGAGAAACAAGTATTACTCCAATTTCAAGTGCAAGAAAATCAAAGTCATACATTTCTCCCTAGGAGAAATATCCAACAAGATCCTGGAAAACTGCCGTCTAAGAACAGAGAGAAGAAAACATTATACCACAAGCAAAGAGGGACCAGGGAACCTCTAAGATTCCCAAGAGTCTATGGTTGTAAGTAGATTTCCCAAAGAGATAAAACTCGTTACCCCAAATTTCAGGTTTCTTCTGACTTAGACCATATGTTCTTACACAACCAGATTGATCTCACTGGCCCTCTCTTGAACCTAAACAAAACCCAGTTGTACATTTAGAGAGGATTTACTGCTCACAGCAACAAAACTGATTTTCTACTGCACGCATGTGACTGCTTTTCTAATGTTCCTTTTTAAGTTAAGACAATGAAAGGAGGAGTTCTCCCTTGATGATATGTAGACCTCAATTGATGCGCTTTAACATTAAACTAAGAATTAAGCTGTTGATAAGTCCTTGAAATCTGGTATTCTCATAAAACATTCACGTTAATTCAAGCAAAACATTAAAGAGCATTACATAATAAGTCATACTAAACTGGCGATGAAAAGAACCACCATTAAGACACCCAGAGCATCAGTTTATCACAAGTTATCATTCACAGCATGAAAATATGTTTTAAGACTAACATCAAAATACTCACTGAGCCCCCAAAGGTACCCTATTCTTCCCTTAAATACACAGCATTTACCAAAGCATTGTTGTATGCAAACACAAAGATTGCCTTCTCTAAAAACAAAACTATAGAACTTCTTTGTTCTTTAGAAGAACAGCCACTAAGTTATCTCTATTGCTGAACTAAAGGCTTAAGGGACCATTTATGGGAAAGAAGGTTGTGTAATTATGTACTTATGTTCTCTCATACAGCCTTGACTCTCACATCAGCTTTCTTACAAGAGCGTGGAGCAAATAAAACAGCACAACAGAGAAAAAAATATATATATTCATAAATACCAGCAATGAGCATTCACAGAAAATGTAATAATCTGCATCTCTCTCTTCCCTTCTCTCTTTCTCTCTCTCCCCCTTTCATCCATTCTGCTATTTGGGGTCTTTGTGATTAAAAACAAAGTCTCAATGCAGTCCAAGTTGTTTGTGGTTAATTACAAATAATATTTCATATATTAATAAATAGACCATTATTTTTTCACTATTTAACAGACGCTATTAACAAAAAAAGTTTTTAAGATAATGAAGGACAAAAAATACATAACTTTCAACCTAAATCTCTTAACTACTGGGCTAGCTACACATTACAAGAAAGGGTTTTATATATTCACTCTTGTCTGTACAATTTTCCCTAATCTCTAAAAGAGATTATCGTCGATTTTATTACATCACAGAATGTATAATTACTGTTGACATCTGACAAGTTTCAAACAGGAAAGAAAAGCTTAATTAGTAATAAAGTTCATGGGGTCTGACTTCAGGAATAATAGCATTAGCTGGATGCCTAGGGCAAGTTAAAACTTATCTAAATTTTAGTTCCCTTATCTATAAAATGGGAATAATAAGAATACCTACCTCATGGGCCTCATGGGCTTCCCTGGTGGCTCAGACAGTAAACAATCTGCCTACAATGCGGGAGATGGCGAGCTGGATTCCCTGGGTAGGGAAGATCCCGGGGAGAAGGGAATGGCAGCCCATTCTTAGTATTCTTGCCTGGAGAATTCCATGGGCAGAGGAGCCTGGCAGGCTACAGTTCATGGGGTTGCAAAGAGTCAGACACGACTTAGTGATTAACACTTTCACAGAGACCTCAAGAGATTTTGTGAGATTATATAAGATAATGCACACTGAAACCCTTGGCATTGTTCCTGACATGGCAAGTACTCTAGAAGTGTTAAATATCATCATCCTTTATACTTACTATCATCATTTTGTTGTTATTCAGTCTCTCAGTGTGTCCGATTCTTTGCGACCCCGTGGACTGCAGCACACCAGGCCTCCCTGTCTTTCACCATCTCCCGCAGCTTGCTCAAACTCACATCCATTGAGTTGATGATGCCATCCAACCATCTCATCCTCTGTCGTCCCCTTCTCCTCCTGCCTTCTATCCCTCACAGCATCAGGGTCTTTTCCAATGAGGCGGCTCTTCGCATCAGGTAGCTAAAGTATTGGAGCTTCAGCTTCAGCATCAGTCCTTCCAATTAATACTCAGGGTTGATTTCCTTTAGGATGGACTCGTTGGATCTCCTTGCAGTCCAAGGGATTCTCAAGAGTCTTCTCCAACACCACAGTTCAAAAGCATCAATTCTTCGGCGTTCAGCTTTCTTTATGGTCCAACTCTCATATCTGTACATGACTACTGGAAAAACCATAGCTTTGACTATACAGACCTTTGTTGGCAAAGTGATGTCTCTGCTTTTTAATAGGCCATCTAGGTTTGTCATAGCTTTTCTTCCAAGGAGCAAGCATCTTTTAGTTTCATGGCTGCAGTCACCATCTGCAGTGGTTTTGGAGCCCA
>NW_011494889.1:5767172-5771772 GCF_000754665.1 Bison bison bison | reverse complement strand
TTGCCATGAAGTGATGGGACCAGATGCCATGATCTTCGTTTTTTGAATGTTGAGTTTTCACCTTCATCAAGAAGCTCTTTAGTTCCTCTTCGCTTTCTGCCATAAGGGTGGTACCATTATCACTATTACTATTTACTTATCAATCACAAATAATATCTTAGGCATTGCACCTGATGCTGGATACTTTATCATAGGTTTTCTCATTTATTTCTTTCAGCAACCTCATAAGGTAGGTACTGTTGTTATTGTTATTATTATTACTATTAACCCCATTTATCAATGAAGAAACTGGGTTTAGCAAGTAATTTTTCAGGTTCATACAATTAATAAATGGCATTTTTGTTGTTGTTGTTTAGTCAATAAGTTGTTTCCAACTCTTTGCGAATTTATGGACTGCCAGGCTCCTCTGTCCCTGGGATTTTCCAAGCAGGAATATTGGAATGGGTTGCCATTTTCTTTACCCGGGGATCTTCCCGACCCAGGGATCAAACCCACATCTCCCGCATTACAGGCAGATTCTTTCCTGCTGAGCATCAGGGAAAATTCCAGTAAATGGCAAAACCAGAACCTGAACCAGAATGTATCTGATAACAAAGCTCCTTAACAGGTATGACATAAGTATTAACAGGTTGCAATTCCTCTAGAATGAGTAATAACAGATTCATTATCCAAAAGACATTATAGGTGACATTCACCTACAAGTAACTACACCAACTTCTGAATGCTTCAGCCAAAAACAGAAAAACCCAATTCCATCTCTAGATTAACTGACCTTCCGTTTTTTTAAAAGCTCCTTCAGGGATGTGAGTGATGATTTTGATAATATACCACATTTACATAGTCCTTTGGTATATAATATACACCAAATATATACTATACGATATATATATATATACACAAATATATACTATAATAAATTGATCTTCACTATAATCCCATGGATACAGATAGGAACTATCATCTGATTAGATGAGGCAAGTGAAAGGTCACAAATCTGACAAGTAACAGAAGAAGGACTCAAACCTAAGTCTTCTTACTCCAAGTACAGAGCAATTTTTTTTACCACAACACGTAGACAAACAGGTTAATAAATATTAAAAACAAATCTCAAAAAAGAGTAACTGCTTCCCAAAAAAGAGTAATGGCTCCCCCCAAAAGGAGTCTACACATCACACTCATTCTCATCCATGATCAAAAGCCTTAAAGACAAAACAATGTGCTGTTCTCCAAATGACATCATTGAAAGAAAGGAGAAGGAACGTTAACACTCTTCAAAAAGGATGGCCGCGGGACCTAGAAGGAAGGCAGAGGATCACAGTCTCCAAGATAGGAAAATAAAATTATTTACCTGTACTAAAGGAAAATACAGAAAATAAGGTTGAAAACTATACTGAGAAATTTAATTTATATGAGGAAGAACCATCAGAATCGGTATATATTGGCAGTACTAAAAGACATAGATCCTGCAATCAGAGATTCCAGGGGAGACAGAAAATTGTATAATAAATATAAGTTCAAATAATTAACTAAAATACAACGTAGTACACAGAATAAAAGATATATGCTATGAGTACATGGAAAAGAGAGTAACACTTTAACAAACTGACTAATTGAATAATCTGTTGATCTACATTAAGAAAAAGTTAAAAATAGGAAATGCTTCAAAATACAAGAAAAAGAGTTTCAGAAGGTGTCAATCTGCTGTAGAAAACTAAGCTCAGTTTCTAATACAGCTGCCACTTACTATGCTTTTCCATTTCCGATGCCCAGTACATGAATCATTTGACCTGTCAATAAATTGACCATCCAAAAATGCACTGCTCACTAAATCCTGCTCATTAAGGGGTGGGCTCCAAGTTATATTTAAATCAAGTTACTCATTCTGTGACTGATAAATTAATGACTAAAGACAGTTCTTACAAGTCTAAAGTAGGCTTCTAGAATCATCTGCTAGCTCGAGTTGTATATCTTAACTAAAGACAAGAGAAGATCTTACTATAGATCTCCAATATTAAAAGGTCAGGTTCAAGAAAATCAATCAAAACGCAAAGTTAAGACAGATAAAAGTGAAGTTTGCCAAGAAAAATGTCAGAGCTAAGCATAGAAAACAATAGTAAAAACTTTAATCAGGCTGTTACTGAGATATGCTGCAAATATTCACATTCAAGTAATATTTATTTCACCCCAGTAGTCTCAAATTTCAGTGCCAATAAGACAAAGTAGACAAAAAGACAGATTCCATAGGGAATGTGTTCTTATCCTGCAGGTAAGCAAGTCTTAAAATTTGCTGCATACCAACACCACCCAGGTAGTCTAGTAAGAATGTACACTAGTGTGCCTAAAATAGTAGATATTCTGAGAAACACAGAAAAACAAATTTTAAAATAAGCCCACTGCCAACTTATTCTGATGGTTGTGGGTCATGCTTTGAGAAACAGCAATATTCCAGGCATTATACTAGGTACTCTCAGATGTGTTCTTTCACTTAACCTTCATAAAGATCACACGACATAGATATTATCCTTACTTTATGAATGAGGAAACAAAAGTCCAGGGGTTAAGATGCCCAAAATTAAACAGCTAAAGAGAAAGAAAAAGGACAGAAGACCAAAACTTAAACGACTAGAGAGAAAGAAAAAGGACAGAAGAGAAATTTGCTGTATTAGACAGCAACGTGAGAATAAAGTAAAGAAGCTGAAAATCAAATATTCTTAAAAACATTAAAAAATAAAAATAATAGGAAATCAGAGAGTTTCATTATCTTGTGTCACTCAAAGACACAGAGACATGAAAGATCAACACGAAAAATTATACACTATTAAATAATTGTTTAAAATTATCTCTATAAAAAGAATGTCTATATGTGCATAACTGAGTCACTTTGCTATACAGCAGAGATTGGCACAACGTGTAAATCAACTATACTTCAATTTTTTAAAAAAATTAAAATTATCTCTGTAGCTGACTACACGTAGGCTGAGGCAGAGAGCAAAAGTACTTTGGTATGAAGTTATCTATGTTTAAAATTTACTTTCTTTGAACTTTCAGTCATCTTTAACAGGTAAATTAAATACTCACCTATTAAAATTTATTTTGATATAAACTTCTTGGTGATTACACAGAATTATAATTTTGATAAAAAGAATTCAGCCTGTGGCCCAATGTATACTAGCTCTCTTAACTGGTAGTACCAACTGATAGAGCATATTAATTAATTAAAGGAAGGAGAAAGTTTCAAAGTACAAGGAAAACGTCTCAGGAGCTGGCTGTAGACATAGTGCTCTGATAACCCTGTAAATCTCAGAAACTGAAATGCTTATCAAGCATCCCTGTGTGCTCAGTACTGTGCCAGGCCCTGGAAATTCACAGGAAAATAAGACTACATCCTTGTCCTCAAGGAGGCTAAAACCAAATGGGAAATAAAATCTACTAAGAACCAAAGTAGGAACTAAAGTATGTAATATTACCTACTACCGCAGATCAATGAAGGAAATCAGTGAGAAGCAGAGCAAGAACAGTAAGTATGAACACCTCTTCCATACCAAATACTTTCACACATGTTATCTCTCTTAATTCTAAGCATACCTGAGAGGTAGCGTTCAAGGTGAAGAAAGCAAAGTTCAGAGCAGGAAGTCACTTCCCTCAACTCCCATAACTAGAAGGTACACTGAGAGGTAAGGCTGAACAGAGATGGGCCGGATAAGACAGGACCACTTGCTAATCTGAGAGAGCTAAGAATCAGTCACTGAAGGGATATTTAGGGAAAACCACTAGGCCATTCAGGTATGACATAAATCAAATCCCTTATGATTATACAGTGGAAGTGAGAAATAGATTTAAGGGTCTAGATCTGATAGATAGAGTGCCTGATGAGCTATGGAATGAGGTTCATGACATTGTACAGGAGACAGGGATCAAGGCCATCCCCATGGAAAAGAAATGCAAAAAAGCAAAATGGCTGTCTGGGGAGGCCTTACAAATAGCTGTGAAAAGAAGAGAAGCGAAAAGCAAAGGAGAAAAGGAAAGACATAAACATCTGAATGCAGAGTTCCAAAGAATAGCAAGAAGAGATAAGAAAGCCTTCTTCAGTGATCAATGCAAAGAAATAGAGGAAAACAACAGAATGGGAAAGACTAGGGATCTCTGCAAGAAAATCAGAGATACCAAAGGAACATTTCATGCAAAGATGGGCTCGATAAAGGACAGAAATGGTATGGACCTAACAGAAGCAGAAGATATTAAGAAGAGATGGTAAGAATACACAGAAGAACTGTACAAAAAAGATCTTCACAACCCAAATAATCACGATGGTGTAATCAATGACCTAGAGCCAGATATCCTGGAATGTGAAGTCAAGTAGGCCTTAGAAAGCATCACTACAAACAAAGCTAGTGGAGGTGATAGAATTCCAGTTGAGCTATTCCAAATCCTGAAAGATGATGCTAGGAAAGTGCTGCACTCAATGTGCCAGCAAATTTGGAAAACTCAGCAGTGGCCACAGGACTGGAAAAGGTCAGTTTTCATTCCAATTCCACAGAAAGGCAATGCCAAAGAATGCTCAAACTACCGCACAATTGCACTCATCTCACACGCTAGTAAA
>NW_011494889.1:5749171-5766663 GCF_000754665.1 Bison bison bison | reverse complement strand
AGTACTACAGATGGTGACTGCAGCCATGAAATTAAAAGACGCTTACTTCTTGGAAGGAAAGTTATGACCAACCTAGATAGCATATTCAAAAGCAGAGACATTACTTTGCCAACAAAGGTTCGTCTGGTCAAGGCTATGGTTTTTCCTGTGGTCATGCATGGATGTGAGAGTTGGACTGTGAAGAAGGCTGAGCGCCGAAGAATTGATGCTTTTGAACTGTGGTGTTGGAGAAGACTCTTGAGAGTCGCTTGGATGCAAGGAGATCCAACCAGTCCATTCTGAAGGAGATCAGCCCTGGGATTTCTTTGGAAGGAATGATGCTAAAGCTGAAACTCCAGTACTTTGGCCACCTCATGCGAAGAGTGACTCACTGGAAAAGACTCTGATGCTGGGAGGGATTGGGGGCAAGAGGAAAAGGGGACGACAGAGGATGAGATGGCTGGATGGCATCACTGACTCGATGGACATGAGTCTGAGTGAACTCCAAGAGTTGGTGATGGACAGGGAGGCCTGGCATGCTGCAATTCACGGGGTCGCAAAGAGTCGGACACGAATGAGCGACTGATCTGATCTGATCTGATTATATCAGTACTGCCCAGAACAAATCAAAAGAGGGAAGATCTATAAAAAGATACAATTGTCTAAGAAACTGCTCTAGAAAGAAGCTGCCCCTCACTGTCAGAGCCAGCCTGGCACTATCAGCTTTGGCTAATTAAGGGAAGGAGAAAATTTCAAAGTATAAGGACAATGTCTCAGGTGTTGGCTGTAGACACAGTGCTAGGAGCTGCCCGACACTCTTAGCTAGTGGGTGGCGTTCCCCTGTTGAAGGTAATTCCACAAGCATCATCGTCAGACAAAGCTATTCTGTGGCAAAGATGGATCAAGACAAAAAAATAAAAAAGACCTCTCCAAAACCATGAACACAAAACATGATCAATGTCCAAGCCACAAAAATGATCAAACATTCCCCATCCTGGCTAACACAGGTGACTGTAGCTTCTTTATCAATCATAGTTGTAGCCTCAATTCATTCCTCCTGCCTTCTAGGTCGGAGAAGGCGATGGCACCCCACTCCAGTACTCTTGCCTGGAAAATCCCATGGACGGAGGAGCCTGGTGGGCTGCAGTCCACGGGGTCGCTAAGAGTTGGACACGACTGAGTGACTTCCCTTTCACTTTTCACTTTCATGCATTGGAGAAGGAAATGGCAACCCGCTCCAGTGTTCTGGCCTGGAGAATCCCAGGGACGGAGGAGCCTGGTGGGCTGCCGTCTATGGGGTCGCACAGAGTCGGACACGACTGAAGCGACTTAGCAGCAGCCTTCTAGGTAAGATTTAAATCACTGAATCGCCCTGCTTCTTGACAGCATCCAACTCCGAGCAAAGTCTTACTTCCTTGAGCTCTCTCCAAATCACTTAACACAAGCCAAATCCTACAACAAATCCCTTCCAACATCCTCTGAGACACCCCACAATTCCCCCACGGTCTGTGAGTTTTCTCATTGAAATGAATTAATAAACCCCACTTCGTTCAATGGCTCGTATTTTCCTGGTAGTCTTTGGGTAGAGGGGGCACTGACAGAGACAGGAGCCTGTACTAAGCCAGAGGCAGCGGGAACGCACGAAAGAAAGAGACATTTTCAGATAAGAATGAAAAGAACTAGTAACAGACAAAGAAGAAAAAAAATCAAGACATACATCGCTAGGAATACTGAAATATTATGATCTTAGAGTGGATCTAGTTAAATTAGCTCATTTCTCATAGACTGTATAAAAGATATAGGAAGACAAAAATATTTAGTAGGCAATTTAGAGATAAAACAATAATGATGTCTGGGTTCCAATTCCAAAGGTTCTGATTTAACAGATCTTGAGTGTAGCTTGAGCATCACAGGATGTTTTAAAGCTCCCCAGGTGGTTCCTAGAGCAAAGTCAAGAATCACTATCGCAGAGGATTTTCATGACTGGGAGAAAGAAGGAAAAGCAATGGGAAAGGTGAAAAAAGACCCAAGGAATTACTGGGGCCAAAAGCTAAAATGAAAAATCTGGCTTGAAGACTGAACAGGATTCCAAGATACAGAGCAATGAAAATGATAAAGGAGGCACTGCACTTAACAAATGATGCACAGAAACCAGATGGGACTGTGAAGACAGGTTTGCTGCTGCTAAGTCGCTTCAGTCGTGTCCGACTCTGTGCGACCCCAGAGACGGCAGCCCACCAGGCTCCCCTGTCCCTGGGATTCTCCAGGCAAGAACACTGGAGTGGGTTGCCATTCCCTTCTCCAATGCATGAAAGTGAAAAGTCAAAGTGAAGTCGCTCAGTCGTGTCCGACTCTTAGCGACCCCATGGACTGCAGCCTACCAGGCTCCACGGTCCATGGGATTTTCCAGGCAAGAGGACTGGAGTGGGGTGCCATTGCCTTCTCCGGAAGATAGGTTTAGGTGACTGGAAATATGGTCGACTGGTAAAGACAGTATTCGGCATTAGCAAAGTCTTCAGGTGGGAGACTTTCAGTCCTCTGAGGGTGCCTGCATAACAACTACACCTACTACCACAAATAGATGTAACTGTAGTTAGTGCCTGTTGTAGCTGTGTAGAAACGGAAACAGAGATATAGTCCTCCAGTCACGTTTCCTACCTGGTGTTCCCACACTGCCACCTAGTGGGTCAAAATGGCAAGGAGCTGATTTGAACTGAAAGTGATTTCTAGGTGGCTGTGAACTCATTTGGTTTCAAGGCAGGTGGAAAACAAGATGAATTCAAGGGTTTAAATCTTAAGGTTTTTCTCTGTTTGTTTAGAGTAGAAGATAGGCTTAAGGTACAGGGTTTCTTTTGGGGGTGTTGAAAATGTGCTACAATTGTGGAGATGGTTGCGTAACATTTCGACATACTTAATGCCAATGAATTATACAGTTAAAAATGGAAAAAATGGTCTTTTATGTTATATCACTGAATATATGATATGGTATAAGAATTATATTTCAACAAAGCTGTTACCAAAAAAAAAAAGGAGGAAGAGGCAACAAATACAGGAATGATCTCAAGAACGGTAGAAGAGTTTCAAAAGGATGTCAGAAATCATTCAATCCCTTCATTTCTAGCCCCCTTCATTTCAAAAAAAGTAAAATTGAGGCTCAGAGAATTAAATCACTTATGTTACATAGACAGTAAAACCTAAGCCCCTCAAAAGGGCACTATTACCTTATTTAATAGCCTTCTCTTGTCTCCCAGCCCTGACAACTGATTTTTCTTAAGCTTGGTCCTCAACAGTGCTATCTTTTGTTCAGTAACTTATTACCTGGGGATCTCAGCCACACCAATGACTTCAAAGAGCACCACTATCATTGCCTAGTGTCATTATTCCAACAATTAAAGCCCAAAACCTGCATTCATCTTTTACTTCTCCCTCGCCTGACGGTCAGTCAATGAACTGTATCAACTCTTCTCTCAAAAGGACCTGTTTTATTGCCAGGCTCTCTAACACCCCCCTAACTTAGGCCTTCATTACTTCATACCCGAGTAAAGGAAATTTTCTCTGAACTGGAATCCCCATCTTCAGTCTTCCCACACCTCTCCCCAGTCACATTCACCAAACCAGTTCTCCTGCACAAGTCTTCTCAACATTTGTACATTTCATATTGCTACTCAAAAATCTTTATGAGTTCCTCAATACCTACAAAATAAAGTTCAAATTATTTAGCCTGACCATCAAGGCCTTCTGTATTCCAGAATCTATTCCAACCTTATTCACTATAACCTTCCATACAAATAACATTCCAATATAGTCAAAATGATCTGCTACAGAATCCATGGACTTCCCAGGTGGCGCTGGTGGTAAAGAACCCGCCTGCCAATGCTGAAGACATAAGAGACACAGGGTCGATCCCTGGGTCAGAAAGATCCCCTGGAGGAGGGCATGACAACCCACTCCAGTATTCTTGCCTGGAGAATCCTATGGAAAGAGGAGCCTGGTGGGCTACAGTCCATAGGGTCACAAAGAGTCAGATACGACTGAAGCAACTAAGCAGATACACACAGAATCTATATGCATCTCTCCATTAGTTATACCCCATAGCTATTATCTATTTCATTTATATCTATTTACTATTAATCTGTTTGTCTTTCCGCTCCCCCACCCCGTTTCCTAAAAGTTCTCAGTTCAGCCTTACCTAGGCATCAGCCTTACCTGTAGGGCTTTAAAAATGTGGCCCGGACATCTGGATATTTTTTAAAATTCTACAAGTAAATTTTACAAGGAGTGAACACCAGTGTTTCATAGACTTTAAGAAAGTCTTCTGTAAAATGGTTAAGTTTTCCGTACCTAAACTATCTAATATCATACAGTCAAAAACGAAAAAAAACGTCCAGAGAAACTGTTTCCTAAATATCCAAGCATCCTTTTCTTGATCATCTGTACAATATCAATCTAATTAACATCTATTTCTTAACAAGAGTAAACGCAGTAGTTGCAAAATGCCAACAAGAATTAAATTTTTATATACTCATGAAGTTAATTTGTGAGAAATATCACAACCATTCAAATTAAAAACACAACTTCATACATGCTTGTCCCACATATGATGATTATTTAAATATGAACAGAACATGCTAATGTAAATATGCAGTTTGAAATTCAACTGCAGAATTATTTATGGTATCCTAAGTAGCTTGACTAAACCCAGCTGTGCCAATTTCACCCTCGCCCTTGAATTTAACGATGCAAAGAAGGGAGTTAGTTATGGTGAAAAAAAGAGTTGTCAACTCAAGACGGAACATTATAAAAACCTGGAGAGTCTTAAAATGTCTATGCTCAAACCATACTCTAAACCAAATAAAACAGAATCCCTGGGTGGGACCCATGCATCAGTATTCTTTTAAAGCTGCTTCCAATGGGTAGACAACGTTGAGAACCTGTGAATCAGAAAATCCCTCAGAGAAATATGAGGCTGACAACTGTTTACAGAGACTGAAACAAAGAGGGGGGAGGTCCCAGTTCTCTTATTGATTTATGAATGATTTTTATATATTTAAGATATATGCCTTTCTGTGTTACAAATATTTCCCTCAGTTTCTTGGCTTCCCATTATAAGACAGTTCTTTCATGAAGCCAAATCTGTTGATCTATCAATCTATCTTTATTCCCTTATGAGATTTCTCTCATTGTTTTTGCCTTGATGGCTAACAACAACAAAACAAACCAGAGAACTTCATAACATCATCATTTTCAACCAGAGTAATGAATAAAAATCAACATTAATCTAGGACTATAAATGCCCTTAAGTATTTTAAATTGAACATGAATAGGCCATGTGTAAAATAGTAAAATGGCAACAAGCTAACTTTAAAAAGGCAATCTTTTACTGGATTCAGACAAGTGAAGTAATGGTTTTGACAACGTTTACTTTTAAAACAAAATGTCTAAGGTGTTTGGCACACAGGTGAACTGAAAAGGAACAGTTCAGATATATACCTATGCCCCTGGAAAAGCAACCATTTGAGTTCTAAGATCAGAATGTGATATAGAAGAAAAGGTCACTGCACCAGTCACATTAATTATTTTCATCCTAGTAAGTAATTATTATAGCAAAAGCTAGGGGGGGATTAATTGCACAAAATATTTCCTAGTAATAAATTCCATTATAAATAGATCAAAGGCACAATTTTTCTCCCATATCATCACAAATCCAACTACCAGTTTCAGACAAGATTTTTTGACTTTCAATGTGAATAACATGATCAATATTATTAATAAGGCACTGTTGGGAATTCCCTGGTGACTCAGTGGTTGGGACTCCACACTGTCACTGCCAAGGGCTCAGGTTAAATCCTTGGTCCAGGAACTAACATCCCACAAGCCTCGTGGCATGGCCAAAAAATAAAGAAGGCACTGTTACCGTATCAGTTTGCCAGTGCTCTTTCATTATGGTGAGTTTTATATAGATATCTATGACAAAATTTGATTCTGGTTGGAGTATTTTTGGTTCAAATTCAAAACAAACATTATGGGAAACGTCAGAGGTCGAGAACAGTTTGGAAGGGAGAGTCATGAAGGTGATCACTCAGGGAAAATAATTTTTTTTTTTTTTAATATTTCTTTGGGCTTTCAGACAGTAAAGAATCTGCCTATAATGCAGGAGACAAGGGTTCAATCCCTGGGTCGGGAACTACTTACTCATGTTTGGCTGCACTGGGTCTTTAGTTGTGGCACTCGTGATCTTTGCTGTGTCAGTGGGCTCTTTCCTTGTGGCACACAGAGTCTTTAGTTGTGGTGTGCGATTTCAGTCGTGCCAGCACATGAGCTTAGCTGCTCCACCACATGTGGGATCTTCGTTTCCTGACCAGGAATCAAACCTGCATCCCTTGCATTAGCAAGGAGGATTCTTAACCACTGGACCACCAGGGAAGTCCCAATATTAAGCTTTAATAGCTGAAAACCAAGCCCCTCAGTATCCTGAAAAATGTCTGCATGCTTTTCATCCACTGTCCACCAGAGGGAGCATCACATCTAATTAAGACTGCTTGCAGAACTCCCAAATAAAAAGTAGAAATCATCTAAAACATTAACCTGCAAAAATTTTAGATGTATATATAGCTTTAAAAGTTAAAAAAATCATAAAAATCCCCAAAATAATCTCAAATGTAATATTTATCCAATTATTGGATTGCTGAGAACTTAAAAAGTTTAAAAATACTTACAGAAATCATTGTCTTAATTTAGTGTAAATACAAGTTACACAGATATCTTGAAGTCACATACAGAAAATGTATATTCTGATTCAGTCAGTCTGCGGTGTAGCACAGAACTCTGCATTGCTAACAAGCTCCCAGTTGATAGAGATGCTACTGATTCACAGACCACATTCAGCAAGAACTGGATGACAACATAAGCTGAATGTCCAAACTCATGTGTTTAACTCTTACATAAAGTTAGGGAACTGACGGGTAAGGAGTGGGGCCCTAAATATGAAATGCAAACATTTGGGCAGATACTCATGAAATTTGGCACCTTGAACTCCCAAATTATGTTGAATCACCTTTACCAGTAAAAGTACTCTGAAGAGGTTGCTTTCCCTTTGCCTGAAGAACCTGCAAAGGCCTTCCCTATGCCAAGTGCCTTATAAAGGACTACTGATTCTCTCTGGGAACTACTTTCACTGCCTTCGAGAGTTTCTAGATCTATGGCCAGATTCGAGTCTGGTTGGGCCCCAAGGACAAAGCTAAAAAAACGTGACCCATTTGGAGGTGAATAACACACCAAAAGAACTGCAAGATTTTGCCAATTTCTATCAACAAAAACTTGGGAAACACATATGGGAAAGGATGCTAAGAGAGCTGTAGTGTTGGGTACAGGTGGAAGATAATGCTGGATTTTTTTTAATATTTATATTTATTTGGCTGCAGTGGGTCTACTTTGCGGTATGTGGGATCTAGTTCCCTGACCAAGGATCGAACCCAGGTTCCCTGCATTGGGAGTTTGGTGTCTTACCCACTGGACCACCAGGGAAATCCCTGGATTTTTTTTTTTCAGCTGCTCTGGGCCCACTGTGGGGAGTGGGCTTTCTCTAGTTACAGCACATGGTCTGTCTTGTTGTGGCACAAGGGATTCTCTTGTGAAACACAGGCTTTAGAGTACGTGAGCTCAGCTTCCCCATGGCATGTAGAATCTTTGTTACCTGACCAGGGATCAAACCTGCATCCCCAGAATTGGCAGGTGGATCCTTAACCACTGGACCACCAGGGAATTCCCAATAATTCTGGATTGAGCTGAATTTATTGATATAAGTGGATTTATTCAATAGGTGTGAATTCAATAAGTTGGCTCAAGCAGCTGGAAATGACTCTTAACATTTGCTTGGTTGGCTGAGAGCTGAACTAAAGGTTGTTGCTATTCAGTGGTTCAATCGTGTCCAACTCTTTGCAGTTCCACAGACTGCAGCGTGTCAGGCTTCCCCATCCTTCACTCTCTCGGAGTTTGCTCAAACTCATGTCCACTGATTCGGTGACACCATCCAACCACGTTATCCTCTGTCGTCTCCTTCTCCTCTTGCCCTCAATCTTTCCCAGCATCCGAGTCTTTTCCAATCTAAAGGTGACCTACGCTAAATGAAACTGCAATGTCAGAGGTTTCATACACTGAGGAGGAAGTTATCTGATGGCTTAGGGAGATCACAGTGTTGAGTGGATTTAATATGTAAGACTTGCTTATCCATGCCCGAACCATGTCCCAGGAAGGATCCAGATAACTTGCCATTCACCAAGCTAAAAGAAATACCTTCATGAGAGAAGCCCTGGCCTCCCTTAAGAGCTCCATGGTGGCTATTCTCCAGAGGCCAGGAATAAAAGTGTGAACTCCTGCCATCAGACAGGGCTCCCAAAACTGAATGGGGGACAGTGGGGCCCCATGGTAGAAGGGATGACAGTACTCAGTCACCAAAGAGAAGGTGGGAGCAGACATCATAAAGGCAGCCAAAACAGTAACCAGAAAGATTCGAACTGCAGAGATCTTTGACATAGCCTAATTAATCACTGCGTCCCTAGAACTGAAATAGAAAGGCAATCTACTAAAGTTTTACCTGATTAATATAAGGAAAAAAATTTGAGGGCTGCTAAAGAGAAGTATGACTTAAATCACTGAAAAAATAAAGTGCTGTAGTTGTTCAGTCGCTCACTTACGTCTGACTTTTTTCGACCTCCATGGACTGCAGCACACCAGGCTTCCTTGTCCTTCACTATCTCCCAGACTTTGCTCAAACTCATGTCCATTGTGGAGAAGGCAATGGCACCCCACTCCAGTACTCTTGCCTGGAGAATCCCATGGACAGAGGAGCCTGGTGGGCTGCAGTCCACGGGGTTGCTAAGGGTTGGACACGACTGAGCAACTTCACTTTCACTCTTCACTTTCATGCATTGGAGAAGGAAATGGCAGCCCACTCCAGTATTCTCGCCTGGAGAATCCCAGGGACAGAGGAGCCTGGTGGGCTGCCATCTATGGGGTCGCACAGAGTCGGACACGACTGAAGCAACTTAGCAGCATGTCCATTGAGCTAATGATGCCATCCAACCATCTCATCCTCTGGCCCCCTTTCCTCCCACCAATTCCCATTCCTGAGCCACTTCACAGACCCAGAGCCCCTTGAGAGAAGGGAAGGTCAGGTCCTTGAAGAAGAACTCTACCAGAGAGTCAAATATGGATAATATAAATTTTCCTCCTAGGCTTCCCAAAAGACATCTACAGCCATTTACAAGGATAACTTTGCACTAGGGTCCTCATAATGCAGATGTTGGTGGGGGTGGGTTACTGGATATTAGCCCAGAACTTAATTCTTGGCCCAGAACCCAAATTTGGTCCAATCTCTCAGAAATAGAAGCTTGTGGAAGTCAGAGAATCAACAGGATTTTAGCTCAGATTCATTTCACAGTGGGCTTGGTAAGCCCCTGAATCCACCTCACGGTTACAGTCTCCAGTTCTAGAATGCAGATTTGGGAAGGACATCACCAACAACTGTCAGAATCCCCGCTCATTCCCTAACCCATGTAGTAATGGCTATTATGGTTCAAGTGGAAGCCACTAGAACTGGCTTTGCCCTCCTAAACACTGACCCAAAACCAATACTGCATTTCTGGAGGGCGTAATGCTACCATCACTGGTGGTAGCACTATCTCACAAACATCATCTCATGTTTGTGAGAGGCAAAGGTGATGATTCCTCCCACATCCTCACTTAACTTGCCTATATGGCAATGGAGAAGACAGATGGATCTCAGAGAAGGACAGTGATTACTGGATATCAAAGTTATAGACTACTGAAAGGAGAATGCGACTCAGCTCTAAGAAGAATGAAATCACCCAAAGATGGGTGAAGAGATTTTGGATACTCTTTCTGGGAGAGGGCTAGTGTTTTCAGTTGTGCAAAGGATAGTTAGGTGGGAGAGTGAGCTTGCACTTGTCTGTTAAGTACAGTTCAGTACAGTTAAGTGAAGTATGTATAGATGACATGGGATGACCTGTGCTGGCTTCTGCAGTTTAGCAACATTGCAAAGTGGAACCACACTTACCAAAATTCCCTCTCTGTGTGATTCTAGGTGAAGCTCGGCCAAAATAGACATGGGTGAGATTTGGGAGGCAGAAGCGCAGCAAGACAGTGTATCCGGACAGTCTGTGTAGGGCACCGCGCTCTGCTGCGGCTTGTGTGCACTGTTACTCATCTAATGGCTCACTGTATGGCCTGGGGCAGCAGGCCAGCTCTTTCCTCCAGTAATTCCCACTGTATCTCTTTCTGAACATTCTTCAAGGCAAACAGTACTGTGGCAAAGAGCATCAGCAATTTCCGTAGGTCATCGGTGTCATTGAGGGGAAGGCAAGGAGAGACACAGGTTCCAACTGTCCTATTAGTTGTAACTGGATTCCAATTTGTTCTTCCTTTCTTCCACTTGATACCAGATTATCTTTCCACCAGTTCTTCTGACTTACCAACTTTTCAGGCCCACTACAGAGGGCAGAGGCAACAGCATATTTTCATATTGTTCATGGGGTTCTCAAGGCAAGAATGCTTAAGTGCTTTGCCATCCCCTTCTCCAGAGGCCCTTCCCTGGTGGCTCAGAGGTTAAAGTGTCTGCCTGCAATGCAGGAGACCAGGGTTCGATCCCTGGGTAGGGAAGATTCCCCTGGAGAAGGAAATGGCAACCCATTCCAGTATTCTTGCCTGGAGAATCCCATGGATGGAGGAGCCTGGTGGGCTACAGTCCACGGGGTCGCAACGAGTCGGACACGACTGAGCGATTTCACTTCACTTTACTTCACTTATTCTCCAGTGGACCACGTTTTGTCAGAACCCTCCACCATGACCAATTCATGTTGGGTTGCCCTCATGGCATGGCTTATAGTTCCACTGAGTTACACAAGGCTGTGATCCATGTGATCATTTTGGTTAGAAATATCAATAACCTCAGATATGCAGATGACATCACCCTAATGGCAGAAAACAAAGAGGAACTAAAGAGCTTCTTGACGAAGGTGAAAGAGGAGAGTTGAAAAGCTGGCTTAAAACTCAACATTCAAAAAACTAAGATCATGGCATCCGGTCCCATCACTTCAGGGCAAACAGATGAGGAAAAAATGGAAACAGTGAGAGACTTTATTTTCTTGGGCTCCAAAATCACTATAGAGAGTAACTGCAGCCATGAAATTAAAAGACACTTGCTCCTTGGAAGAAAAGCTATGACCAACCTAGACAGAGTATTAAAAAGCAGAGACATCACTTTGCCGACAAAGGTCCATCTAGTCAAAGCTGTGGTTTTTCCAGTAGTCATGTACAGATGTGAGAGTTGGACCACAAAGAAGGCTAAGTGCCAAAGAATTGATTCTTTCCAATTGTGGTGCTGGAGAAGGCTCTTGAGAGTTCCTTGGACAGCAAGATGATCAAACAAGTCAATCCTAAAGGAAATCAACCCTGAATATTCATTGGAAGGACTGATGCTGAAGATGAAGCTCCAGTACTTTGGCCACCTGATGCAAAGCTGACTCACTGGAAAAGACCTTGATACTGGAAAAGATTGAGGGCAAGAGGAGAAGGGGGATGAGATGGTTGGATGGCATCAACTCAATGGACATGAGCTTGCGCCAACACCAGGAGATAGTGAAGGACAGGGAAGCCCTGTATGCTCAGTTCATTGGGTTGCAAAGAGTTGGATGAAATTGAGTGACTGAACAACAACAACAGTATCTTTATCAACTTATCATGTCAACTCTAATCTCTATAATCCTTATCCCTTGTCATTCAAGGATTCTGGGTCTGTGATCAAACCCTAAGTGATATAATCCCTTCCCACAAAAACTGACCAGCCTTAGAGAATAGCCTTGACAGCTGGGAGACACCGGATGACCATATATATAGTCACCCACTGGGAAAGAACCTGTACAAATGCCCAGAATTTTTTTAACCTAAAACTTTGTGGTGTCTCACTTTTAAATACAACTGGCCAAGAATGAACAGACCCTTAAGGACTCTTTTCCTTTCCTTTTTCCTTTTCATAGAAAATTTCAAACATTCCCCAAAGTAGAGAGAACAGTATAATAAAAAAACCCATCAACTAGCTTCAGAAATTATCAATACATGACCAATCTTACATAACCTAAACTCCCCAATACCTCCCAATTCCATCACTTTAAACACCAGACAGCCTGTCACGCCATCCATTATCTATCTCAAAAAGATAAAGCTTTCGTTGTTTTTAAACTTTTCATTTTGAAATTAATTTCAGATTGATTTTTATCAGTCTTTTGTGAAGTTGTAAGAAATAGTAAAGAATTTGCAGGTGTCCTTCATAAAGATTCCCCATGTTAGTATCTTATGAAACTAAAGAACAATTAATAAAATCAAAATATTAACACTGAATCAATAATTTTATCTATGGGTTTTATTCAAATTTCATCAGTTGTCCCACAAATGTCCAATTCTTTATCCAGGATCACATTTGCATTTAGTTGCCAGGCTTCCCTGAATTCGAGAGTTCTTCAGTCTCTGCCTGTCATTCACACCCTTGACATTTTCGCAGGGCACTGCCTAGTTACTTTGTAGACTCTTCCTCAGTTGCTTCCCAAGTGGCGCTAATGGTAAAGAATCTGCCCGCCAACGCAGGAGACACAAAGGACACAGGTTTGATCCCTGGGTTGGGAAGATCCCCTGGAGGAGGGCATGGCAATTCACTCCAGTATTCTTGCCTGGAGAATCCCATGGACAGAAGACCCCGGTGGGCCAAGACTTGGGGTCGCAAAGACTTGGACACAACTGAAGTGACTTAACATGCATGCACAGCTGGGTTCACTGAAGTCTCCTCACAACTAAATTCAGGTTACATGTTCTGGCATCCATACATCACAAAAGTGATGCTGTGTCCTGTTCAGGGCATATCAAGAAGCACATGATGTCAATTTGTGCTGTTACTGGTGATACTAACTTTGATCACCTGTTTAAATAAAGCCTGCCAAGTTTTCCCATTGTAAAGTTACTGTGTTTTTCCCTTGTACTTAATTTTTAAAAAAAAGTTCATTTGGGTTTTTCCATAAGCAGCTACAGGAAAACCTGAACAGCTTGCTGGCTAACAGAGGAAACAAGTTCTAGAAGAAAACACGTGTGAATTGCTCTATCACAAGAAATGTTAAAAGACAAGTGACAGCCAGAAAGAAAATATTTGCAATATTTATCAAACATAAATCTAATAACTCTAATAGACAAAAAAATGTTTTAAACTTGGAGGAAAGGAAAAAACAAAAGTCTTACAGAAAAATGGGCTAAAGATACATACTGATAATTCACAAAGAGATATCAACATGCCCTTTAAGCATATGAAAAGATGTTTAACTTTACTGATAATATAATTGTTTTTCAGGAAAATGGCTCTTTACTTTAACATACATAAATTTAACAGTACAGGGTATATTGCAAAATGCAATCATAGTAAGTATATTCAAAATCAGTTACATTTTGTTGACATACAGTAACTTGACAGTGCAATTTAAATGCAAATTAAAACTATACTAAGATACCACTTCTCACCCATCAGACTGGTAAAAATTCAGAACTCTGACTACATAGTAAGTCTGCGAAACTGAGGGAAACAAGCACTCATACACTGCTAGAGGAAATGTAAAATGGTACCACCCTCACCCTCATAGGTATTCACACTACGACCTAGCCATCCCACTCCTAGGACTCCACCCCCAGTATACACCTGAAACAATATGAAAATACTTATGTGCAAGGTTGTTCATAACAGCACTATTCACCACTGCAAAATACTGAAAAGTACCTAAATGTCCAAGCATAGGAAAACTAGAAACTATGGTACATTCATAAAATGGAGTATTATGGAGCAATAAAAAAGAGTAAGAAAGATCTCTGTAAACATGGAGTGATTTCCGGTAGATTTTTTAAGTGAAGAAAGCAACTGCAAAAGAGCAAATACACCATGCGATCTTGTGTATATGAATGGAAAATAAGACACACACACATATATGTGTTTCTCTTTACCAGAGAGAGAGAGACACTAGAAAACAATGAGGTTGGTTACCTGCAAGGGGTGGGAGTGAGGAACAGGATGAATATGGGAGGGGTGACATTTCTCTTTTCCATAATTTGAGTTTGGAAGCATATGAATGTTCATATATTCAAAATACAAAATTAAATCAAAAGGATAAGGGAGAAAAACTAAAACTGAAAGCAAAGTAAAACAAATGAATTCAACTGGATTTCTAATGGATACAAATAAATATACTGAAAGTGGGGGGAAGAAAGAATGTAAAATGAATACAGCATTTAATGATATATTCTCAGCCTCTGGCAGAGTAGAAGGAAAGGGGAAATTGCAAACAAATTCCATACTGGTCCTTTTGGTAACAATGTGGGCAAAGCAATTCTGAAACAATTTTAGATGATATACAGAATTGAGCAAATGAGTAAATATGCTGAGGCTTTCAAGGCTCAGAGTTCTCACTGAGGAAGAAAGGATTATGGAATGAAGAAAAGTAAAAAGAACCCTGAAGAGACAAATCTGAATTGAAAGTACTGATGTGAACTCATGACTTCTAAAATACATATTATATATGTATGTGTGTGTGTACCCAGTCATGTCCGATTCTTTTCGACCCCATGGACTGCAGCCTGCCAGGCTCCTCTGTCCATGGAATTTTTCCAGGCAAGAATACTGGAGTGGGCTGCCATTTCCTACTCCAGAGGATCTTCCCAACCCAGGTATTGAACGCACGTCTCCCGCATTGGCAGGTGGATTCTTCGCCACCAGCACCTGAGAAGCCCATGTATGTGTACATATATGCATATTTGCACAAACCTGCATACTCCCTAAACCCTATCTTCTGCACAAGTCAAAGAGCAAAGACATTCTTCAGCTACAAGAATTCAAAAGTAGAAACCAGAGCTGATTGAAATTCTTTTTCGGCCATCATGTCTTCACAAACAGTATTTTTGTTTACATATGTGTATACATACATATTTTTTTATTAAAAAAAAAAAAAGGGACTTTAATCGCCTAGGTCATGTCTGACACTTTTGCGACCCCATGGACTGTAGCCCACCAGGCTCCTCTGTTCAAGGAATTTTCCAGGCAAGAATACTCGAGTGGGTTGCCATTTCTTTCTCCTTCAAATGCAACTTAAAAAAAAAAGCAGACATAAACTGGCAAGCATTTCAAAATCATCTTCATCCCAAGCAATACCACCCTTTTACAATTCCAAATGAAACAAAGATTTTCTCAAAGTTTATTCAAATCTCTAATTACAAAAATGATACAAGCTTTGAAAAATACAAAATATATAAAGGACCAAGGGATATCTTCCCCCACCTCCAAGTCTCATTCTCCAAAAGTAATCGTAACAGAATGCTGGGATGTTTTTCCAGAACTTTTCTATACACAAGCACATATACAAAAAGATTTTCAAATACATACATTGTTCTACAACTTTATTTACCCAGTTAATGTGTTATTGACATCCATCCACATCTGTAGAAACAGATCCACTTCAGTCTTAACAGCCATGTGCTATTCTACAATATGGCTGCAGCATAATTTAACCAGTCTCTATTAATGGGCATTAAAATTCTCTCTCCCTTTCTTTTCATCACCAAATTGCTATGCTAAGTATCCCTGTGCAACCAATGTTATTTTTGTCAGAATCCCATAAAATAGAGTCAAAAAAACCACAGTGCTCAATTTTGCTAGGTACTACCAAACTGCCCTCCAAAGGAGCATACCAATTCAGTTTACAAAGATATAAAAGCTCTCTAGTCCCTATCTGTGCTTATAAGGAACATAATGCACACTTTTAGAGTCACTATGAGAATTAAGTGAGGTAGTACATAAGGCAGAGTGCTTAAAATCAGGCCTGTCACTGCTTAGTGTGTGCTAAGTCACTTCAGTCATGTCCAACTCTTTGCGACCCTAAGGACAGTAGCCCTCCAGGGTCCTCTGTCCATGGGATTTCTCAGGCAAGAATACTGGAGTGGGTTGCCATTTCCTTCTCCAGGGGATCTTCCCAACCCAGGAATCGAACCCACATCTCTTATGTCTCCTGCACTGGTAGGCGGGTTCTTTACCACCAGCGCCCACTGGGAAGCCCCTGCCATTCATTGCTTAGTAAATTATAGTAAATATTACCTATTGAATAATAATTTTCAATCACCATATATTGTGGTAACAAGTAAGTAGAAAATGGCTCTTACTTTCCTTTGAAAATCAAGGTTAATCACCATCCAAATCCCTTGACTCTTAACCAGAACCAGCCAGAGTGAGAAGTGAGTCATCTTGACAGACAGGCACTAACTCTGTACTTTAGTTCCTGATCCCAATATATCCTGGCAGATTATGCGAAAACCAAAGCCAAATATTATTCGTGGTTCACAAAAAACATTAAAGAAACCCCAGACTTTTCAAATGTTACAAGACATGTATGGTGTTTTACAACAGAGGCTCTCAAAGGATGGTCCAGGGACTCAGAAGCCCTTTCAGGAGGCCCACAAAGTCAAAACTATTTTGATAATAAGACATTTTTTGTCTGTTTTCTTCTCTTCCTCTCATAGTATACAGTGGAGTCTTCTAGAGGCTAAATGACGTGTGATTTTACAATACACTAAATGCAGGAGCAGTGATGAGAATGTGGGTCTTCTACTAAGCCAGACATTAAAGAGATATTCAAACATGTAAATCAAGTTTTCTCAGTAAGTTTTCTTTTGCTTTGAAAATATAGTCCATTTCATTAAAATCCTTGTCAAAATGTAATTATTTATTATGTCTAAATCCTGCCATCCCTTGGTATCTGCTATGGACTGGTTTCAGGACCCCGCCAATACTAAAATCCAAAGATACTCAAGTCCCTTATGTAAAATGGCATCTTATTTGCACAGAACCTATACACATCCTTTCATATACTTTAAATCATCTCTAGAATCTAATACAATGTAAATGTATGTTAGGCAAGAATACTGGAGTGGGTTGCCAATCCCTTCTCCAGAGGTTCCCGATCCAGAGATAGAACCCAGATGTCCTGCATTGCAAGTGTATTCTTTACCATTTGAGCCACCAAGGAACCCCCGTAAATGTATGGAAATAGTTGTAAATAAAAGTTAAATGGTCTGTAAATAGTTGCCTTCACACTGAAAATTCAAGTTTTGCTTTTTGGAACTTTCTAGAATCTTTCTGTCCCCTGAAGATTTTTGATCCATGGATGGCCAACTGCACACAATTTCAAAACTGATCAATTTAGTTTTTTAAGCAGCAAAATCAACAAATATAATCACATTATTTATGTGGTTATGGTTTCCTTTACACCTCTTCAGAGTCCTAAGTACATTTTTTTTAAAACCCTTTTAGGAAATCTTTATAATTTTTAAGAGAGTAAAGGAGTCCTGAGACTGAAGTTTAAGAACCACGCCTATGAAATCAGGTGCTTCAAATGACAGCATAAATCAAGAGCAGTCAACCC
>NW_011494889.1:5737651-5749071 GCF_000754665.1 Bison bison bison | reverse complement strand
AGTCAACCCACGGGTATCAACTAGCTCATTGCTACACTTCTCTCTCTGTGAAGGTCAGAGGCAACCTTGAGAAGAATACCATGCCTTCACAGAAGATTTCATACGGTCTCAAGAGATGCAGTACAAGTAGAAAAGGCAAATCCAAGTGCAGGGAAAAACATGAGTGTTCCAATGAGAACAAACCAGTGATCCCTTCATGACAAAAGGGTCTAAAATAAAAACCCAACCCAGCTGGCCAGCTGGCTGTCCCCAGACGTGTGCTGCCGTGTGGGGCACTCAGGATCCCTTACAAACTGTAACAGTAGAAGCCACGATGGCCAAGGTGAGAGGAAGTCTGCACTGTTGAGGTCCAGGCACCAGCCTCCATCCCTGTCTCCAATGGTCGCTCTGTTCTTGAGCCCTTGAACAAGCACCAGGCTCTCTGAAGAAGGAGAACTTACTGCTATCCACAAAGCAGGTCATGCTGTCTGATTAAGAACGTCCTCTGCTGTGGCATTCACATGGACCAAATGTTTTCAGGCTCAGGGCTCTGACATACGGCCCTTCCCCAAACCTCCTTGCAGAAGAAAAGGAAGAAGCAAAAGAAACAGGAATTATAACTCCCACTTAAAAAAGGAAAAATGGAAGTCATATCCAACGAGACCTTTCCCAACCCACCTCATTATCGATCCTTCTACTTTATTTATTCCAAGTCCTTGACCCACCAGTAAACCCATTAGCCCTTGCCCAGGAATCTGCAAATCCTGATTTCAAGGCATCTCTCAAGGTTTTATGACCCTTGAGAGGTCAACACTGCAGCAGTTCACTTGCAGCTGGTACTGGTATATTTCAGAAAACCAGCTGTAAACCCAGAGAATGCCTTTTATACACTATTTGAACACTGCCTGGGTTCAATCCCTGGTCCAGAAATTGAGATCCTGCAAGCTTTGCAGCACAGCACATCCCCTCCCACACCCCAAAAATAAAAACTAACATCACAAAGAAGCATGGTTGAGACAGCAACTTTCCAGCAATAACCACTTCCCCAAGCAGTTGAGCCCCTTGTCAGGGTGCTGATAATACACACTGCAGAACCCAGAGTTACCAGGCAGCATCAGAGGCCACGGACTCCCAGAGTCTCAACTCCAACTACTTCTACAGTGCAATTTTAACCATGGAACTCCCCTGGCTCCCACCCATTTTCAGCCCTGGGTTTCCTCCAGACTTTAAAAGAATGCTGAGAACTCCCCAATACAATTTCATGAAATACCTTTTTTTTTCTTTTAATTTAAATCATTACACTTTTTGTTAATAAGAAAAATAAGTGATAGCAGTAATGGAATTGTATGGTAAATCAAGAAACACCCCACATACGAAGGGCTGGGTTTGTGTAGTTTATTTTGGAAAACGTACGATTTCATCTGTCTTATGACTCAAGTTTAGCTCTGATAATTTAATGAATAATCGGACATACTGTATTTATTACAAAACTTTTCTAGTCCAACTATGAAATAACTTGGCAGTCTGGTTTTATCTGCAAGATGCTCCACATCTTCCCCAATTAATGCTGCAGGGTTTAAGAAAATGAAAGTTCTCTGTTTTAGACTGCATTCAAACTCTAGATACAGCCCCCACAGGACTGAACAGGAGGAAAAGCCCAGTTTTCTAACTTGCTTGAATGAGAATTAAAGATCTATACCTTTCAATGCTGAAGGCTTCAGCATTTCATTACTTGAAAGGAATGAACTGTTTTCAACCACACATTCTACAGAAATGTCAAGGTGTTCTCAACGAATTGCTGTTGTTGTTACTGTGATCATTACTTTAGGAAGCAACAAATAAAATACACTTAAGTAACTTCAAAATATGAAATTAAATAAATTCCTCAATTATGAACCAAATAAGGACATAACAGTATTAATGGTCAAGCTATTGACTTAAGCTTTGCACTTAACCCCCTCACCTCCACAATCCCAATCCCAGCTTAATGGATCTGGAAAAGAAGTCCTGGGAAAAAAATTATCCTGCCCATCTCAAACAGAGCTTTTCTCCTTGACCTATAATAGCTCAATAACAATTGTTTCTTGAATACAATTCCTATGACTGTGCATACATATTAACACATTTCCATAAACTGCTGTCACACAGCACTTTACATTGGTCCAATGTGTCCAGGCTTATAAAACATTTTCACATAAATTCTTGCCTCTAGATAGATGGTTAAGAACTAGAGCTGCCTGCACAGTTATTATATGCAAAGCACACTATGGAACCTCAATAACCTATGCTCCTACTGTACAGTACTTAGCGTGTGCTAAGTCGCTCCACTCGTGTCCGACACTGTGCGACCCTACGGACTGGAATCTCCAGATCCATGGAATTCTCCAGGCAAGAATACTGAAATGGGTTGCCATGCCCTCCTCCAGGGGATCTTCCCGACCCAGGGATCGAACCCAGGTCTCCTATGTCTCTACTGGCAGGCGGGTTCTTTACCACTAGCGCCCCCTGGAAAGCATCTCAATTTCAGCCCTTCTGATACACTGTAATCAATCATCTCACTCACTCATCTGCTCCTTAAGGATTCTTAAGGATGTCCCGTTCATCTTCTTCTTATCTACAGGCCCAACAGAATCTGGACCACAGGAAGTGCTCCGTAAACACCAAGAGTCTTCCGCCTCCTGCAAGCTCAGTACTTGCCTGGCTAGGCCTCCGCTGTGATCCAGATTTACACCATCCCTGCTCCCACTCATCCCTACCTCCACCAACTGTGATTTTCGCAACTGCACCAATGAAGCTTATACCCCAGGACGCAGACTTTTTTGCTCCCCAGCAAAACTACCCACGACTCAACGCTTCCTCGTAAGTCTGCCCACCGGCTCTCCCCAACCCATCCTGCAGCGGGTCCAGCTCTGCCCTGCACAGCTGCAGGCGATGAGCCTGGGGTCCCTTCACCCACCCGCCGCGGCAGTTCAGGCGACGGCCAGGCGGAGCCTGTCTGCCGTGAGGTGCCCTAGGGGAGCCGCGCGTCTAAGGGAAGTGCGGGGCTGGGCATCTGGGCACACCGCGGAGATCTACTGCAGCCACGGCACGGCAGAGTCCGGGGAGAGCTGTCCCGCTACGTCCCCGGCATCCCGGACCCCGCACTGTTCTGGACTCGGGCGAGGGCGATACGTACCCGAGAAGGCAGCGGTCGCAGACGACACCACGACTCCCCTTGCTCACCGTGTACGCCAAAGGATCTGAGCGGAACAGCAGTTCTCCCGGCCGCAGCGGTGCCAACGCGCGCAGCCCGTTTCCCTTGTCGGTGGTGCTGAACTTTTCCACCTTCGATGGCTCCATCCTTGCCGAGATCGGACACCTCTACGTCTGCCGGGACTAGCAGCTAGGGTCTCGCGGGCCACCGGAGCCGCGCGCCTGCGCTCTGCGCTCACGTACGCCCGAGGGGCGGGGCGGGCGCGTGCGGCCTCTGAGCATGCCCAGATGGGGTCCCTTCAAGGCTGGCTGCGCCGGCCGGGGAGAAGCGGGTTTGGGCTGTCATTTGTGCTCTCTTAACCTTTCTTTCCTAAGGCGGCGCTGCATGGAGAGGCGGTTTTTCCCCCCGGTAACATTTTATTATGATCATTTTTCAATGCAGACAGAAACTTGAAAGCACAGTGCGGTGAGCACTTGTATACCCTCCACCTAGATCACACAGTTCTTAGCATTTTGCAATTTCTGCTCATTTTCTCCCGCTATGTATGTATGTTTATAATAGTGATTCAGACACTTCAAAGTAAGTTGTTGTGTTGAACCATTTGAAAATGGCAGACATCATAACGTTTCACAACTCTTTACATCATGACGTGTCATAAGTACTGTAACATGCATTTCCGCAGAATAACAGTATTTTGTAAAACAACATCATCACATCTAAGAAAATTATTCTGATTGAGAGAGTAGCACTGCCATATATAAAACAGATAACTAATGGGAAGCTGTTATATTGCACACGGAGCTCAGTTCTCTCCTCTGTGATGACCTAGAAGTGTCGGATAGGGATTGGGGGTGGGAGGGAGGCTCAAAAGGGAAGGTATATATGTATAAATATAGCTAATTCTTGCTCTTTGTTGGATTCACGTTGTGTTGTTTCAGCAGAAACTAACGCAACCTTGTAAAGCAATTATATTTCAAATTTAAATAAATTAAAAAACTGAAGCCAAGAGGTTGTCTGTCCATTCTCCTTTGGAAGATAATAGGTAATGATCATCATAAGTAATGATACCTATTGTATGACCTTGCCTGGTCTATTCAACTTCTGAGCCTCAGTTTCTGCATCAAAAAATGGGGAAAATAATACTGCCTCCCACACAGTGCTGTTGTGTAGATTTAGTTAGAACAAGTAAAATAGCAGTGTTGGCACATAGTATTTAATATATATGTCAATTACAACTATGATCATTATTATTTGTGCTTATTTTCAATCATTTTAAAATTATATAAAAATAAAGATATTCCAAATTTTAAAAATTTATTCTGGGAATTCCCTGGTGATCCAGTAGTTAAGACTCTGTACTTTCACTGCCCAGGGTGTGGGTTCAATCCCTGGTCCAGGAACTAAGAACCCGCAAGACATGCGACCAAAAAAAAAAATCATTCTATAATAGCAAGCAAAAAACATTCACTCTAAGAATGGCTTTGCTAACTTTTTCTTCATAAAACAGGATTGCATTTTCTTTTTCATGACAGTGACTCTTTTAAGATTCTAAGCTAGGATTCTTGTTAAAATGTTCCACATTCTGTATTTGCCTGTTATTTTCTCCTAGTGTCATTTCCCTTGTTCCGCAGTACCCTGCACGCCCTATAAAATTCAGGCTAGATCTAGATGTTAGAAAATGGAGGTTTGACTTAAGTGTTTTTTAGTAAAAATTCACACTACAAATTATAGATTGTTCACTTCATATTGCATCAGATCATATCAGAGCATGCATAATAGCAGGTTGTTTGCTACTAATAAAATTAAGTTTGATCAGCTGGTAAAAGTGGGGGCTGCTAAAACTCTTCCTTGTAAATGTACATTTTACTTTTGCTGTTAGTAATTTTTGAGGTAATATTCTCGTACCCTAAGAATAGCTTGACTTTCACAACCTTGAGAGGCAAACTTCTGGCACTCCCTAAAGTCGCCCAGCAGTGGCTGTGCTGGAGTGGAAAGAGCTGTGGGTCAGGATTTCAAAACATGACTTTGAGTCCCAGGTCTGCTGTGTGAGCTCTGGCGACTTTTCCAAGCCTGTTTAGTAACGTTATAATGAAGGTTATAATACTTTACAAAGTGATGAGAAGAAATCCTATGAAAGTATTTTTTAAAATCTTTAATTCACCTTACAAATGCAGGGAGTCATTATTCTAAGGTAAAGCTTTTACATCTGTAAGTTTAGGTTAATGCCTGAGCATTCAACAACACTGCTGGTATAATCATCTCATACCAGTATTTAGCATTAAGCACGATACATAGAAGCAACTCACAAACCTCTTACTGAACTAAATAACATGTCACAAGGAGTTCCAGAGAACCAGGGGCTAATTGTACCATAGAATAGTCCCTGTCACTAAAGCATGTGGTAGACTGCAGTCCACGGGGTCGCTAAGACTCAGACACAACTGAGCGACTTTGCTTTCACTTTTCTCTTTCACGCATTGGAGAGGGAAATGGCAATCCACTCCAGTGTTCTTGCCTGGCGAATCCCGGGGATGGTAGCCTGGTGGGCTTCTGTCTGTGGGCTTCCGTCTATGGGATCGCAGAGTCGGACACGACTGAAGCGACTTAGCAGCAGCAGCAGCAAAGCATGTGGAGTTCTCAAGGGAAACATGATGCTGGGCTCCATGCTCAGAGATGAGATGACTTATTCCTTCCTTTCTGGGATGTGGTTCCAGCTACCCAGACATGACACTTTTTCCTCTAATGTATGACTTGTTCCCCTTCCCTCTGATGCAGAAAGTCAGCTGCCCCACATCTTAGAGGAATATCCTGTTCCTGCAGTCTCACTTTTTCCTAGTGTGTGCATATATATACTGCTGCTGCTAAGTCACTTCAGTCATGTCCGACTCTGTGTGACTCCATAGACAGCAGCCCACCAGGCTCCCCCGTCCCTGGGATTCTCCAGGCAAGAACACTGAAGTGGGTTGCCATTTCCTTCTCCAATGCATGAAAGGGAAAAGTGAAAGTGAAGTCGCTCAGTCATGTCTGACTCTTAGCGACCCCATGGACTGCAGCCTACCAGGCTCCTTCATCCATGGGATTTTCCAGGCAAGAGTACTGGAGTGGGGTGCCATTGCCTTCTCCAGTGTGCATATATAAGTTTCTCATTTCCCACTGGTTGGGACTTGGCTGGTGGTGAGCCATCACCTCCCATGAAGAAAAAAGCAATATCCCAGACAATGATGCAATAAGAAAGGAAGATCCCTACAGTTCCAACTGTTCACCTAACTGGACATTTCCATGGAAGAGACAGCTTGGTTAAATAACTCTTATTTTGGTCTGTGTTAAAGAGAGAAAACCAATGTCACTACATCCCAGCCTCTTTAATATCTAAAGTGCAATACCTGGGCTCTGCCCATCTGGCTTTCCCATGCAGAGTTATGGAGACACTTTTTGCTAATACCTACCTTTATTTTTCTTCATTCCCTGCTCATGTTCATTGTTCAGGAACAACAGGAGCCAGGGCAGGCAAGAAATGCCTGGAACAAGTATCAGATACTTTCACGAGAGCCAAGAGAAGTTAGGAACTCTCATCAAGCTGCTTATACCACAAGAGGTCATCTATGCTTCCAGAAAAGCTCAGTGTCCAAGAGGCTATGCACAAGAGATCTCTGTTTGGGCCCATACATGGCAACACGGAGTCAAAACTTTTATCTCAGAAGCAGATGCTGGGCATTAAAAAGATAGCTACAAAGCAAAAAACATGGACACAGTTTCAGGGATGCAAACTTCTATCTTCCTGCGATCTTAAATAATGCATTGCTCATAATCAGCATGCAGAGATTTGACAGATGATTGAATGGCAGGGTCTCGGTCCCTATTCTTGTGGGTTGTTTCATGAAACTGGTGTGATGCTGTGTGCCTGTGAGCAGTACACTGGCAAGAGAAGGCATGGGCTCCTCAATTGAAGGTTTAAGTATCAGAAAGAATGTAGGATTTAAGTTTTGGGGGTTCTTTATTGTTTGGGGGTATTTTTCGCTGCACTGGGTCTTTATTGCAGCACAGGGGGCTCTTTGTTGGGACCACTTGGGCTTTTACAGTTGTGGCGCAAAAGATTAGTTGCTCTGTGGCATGTGGGATCTTAGCTCCCCAGCCAAGGATTGAACCCACATGCCCTGCATTGCCACGTGGATTCTTAATCACTGGACTACCAGGGAAGTCCAGGAATTTCAGTTTTTGAGATGTTATGTGAAGCCAAGATAACTCAATGTTGAGCCCCAGAATGTAAAGTTAGAATGAGTTAAATAATCCCTGATTTGAGTTTAGAGTACTGAGCCTAGTGTTGAGGATCTTTGGCACCCAACTGTGAACAAAAAGAGGGCTTCAAGAGTTGGGAAGTAGCCTAACCCCTGCAAAGCATTTTTCTTACCAAGTAGGTCACCCACTGTCCCATGCTTGGCCAGTAGACAGAGACTAAGGAAACTTCATACCCAGAGTTCTTCACTTAAAAAGCCCCTTTCCAGGCTCTTAGTCTTCCTCAATGAACAAAGGAAGGAAGCAGGAGTCTCAGGCACATAGAAGCCATGGAGTACTGGGGGTCATCCTCTATTTCCTGGTGGCAGTCTTGAGAATGTCAGCAGTCCCTCCACAGCCACATCTTCGATCCCAAGGAGAAAAGGCTAAATGAGTCACTGCTGGGGACCACTATGATCCAGACTTCACTCACCAATCCAAGACCAACCTGGCAGAGACAGGGTTGAGGGAATGGGGAGGACCAGGTACTTCATGGAACTGGACCTGGGGCAGTGTGGAGGGAGATCAAAGGGCTGGAGCCCCAAGGGGCTTGCCTTCAGGTGAGAAGCCCAGCCAGTACAAAATAATGCAGAGGAAGTTAGAGACATGGAATCATCAATTAGTTAAGAAGAAAATTCAAACTACTGCTAAAAAAAAAAAACAAAACATTTTAGGCAACCATGTTAGAGGGAAGACTGAATTATCTTTTCACCCTCACTATAGAAACTGATAATGTTATATTATGATATTATAATATAAACTTGCTCTCTGGGCTCAGAACTAGTTTGGGGTAACATGGCTAACACCCAGTTGTGGATGTGTCTGGTGATGGAAATAAAGTTTGATGCTGTAAGGAACAATATTGCATAGGAATCTGGAATGTTAGGTCCATGAATCAAACAGGAGGTCAAACAGGAGATGGCAAGAGTAAACACCAACATTTCAGGAATCAGCAAACTAAAATGGACTGGAATGGGTGAATTTAATTCAGATGACCATTATATCTACTACAGTGGGCAAGAATCCCTTAGAAGAAACGGAGTAGCCCCTCATAGTAAACAAAAGAGTCCAAAATGCAGTACTTGGGTGCAATCTCAAAAATGACAGAATGATCTCTGTTCATTTCCAAGGCAAACCACAGAGTATCACAGTAATCCAAGTCTATGCCCCAACCACTAATGCCAAAGAAGCTGAAGTTGAATGCTTCTATGAGGACCTATAATACCACCTAGAACTAACACCAAAAAAAGATGTCCTTTTCATCACAGGGGACTGGAATACAAAAGTAGGAAGTCAAGAGATACTTGGAGTAACAGGCAAGTTTGGCCTTGGAGTACAAAATGAAATAGAGCAAAGGCTAATAGAGTTTTTCTCAAGAGAACACACTGGTCATAGCAAACATCCTCTTCCAACAAAACAAGAGACAACTCTACACATGAACATCACCAGGTGGTCAATACCGAAATTGGATTGATTATATTCTTTGCAGCCAAAGATAGAGAAGCTCTACACAATCAGCAAAAACAATACCAGGAGCTGACTGTGGCTTAGACCATGAACTCCTAAATGCCAAATTCAGACTGAAATTGAAGAAAGTAGGAAAACCACTAGATAACTCAGTTATGACCTAAATCAAATGCCTTATGATTGTACAGTGCGAGTGACAAACAGATTCAAGGGATTAGATCTGAGAGTGCCTGAAGAACTATGGACAGAGGTTCATGACGTTGTACAGGAGGCAGTGATCAAGACCATCCCCAAGAAAAAGAAAGGCAAAATGGCAAAATGATTGAATGAGGAGGCCTTAAATAGCTGAGAAAAGAAGAGAAGCGAAAGACAAAGGAGAAACGGTATGGACCTAATGGAAGCAGAAGATATTAAGAAGAGGTGGCAAGAATACAGAGAAGAACTATACAAAAGAGATATTAATGACCCAGATAACCACAATGGTGTAATCACTCACCTAGAGCCAGATATCCTGGAATGCAAAGTCAAGTGGGCCTTAGAAAGCAACAGTACAAACAAAGCTAGTGAAGGGGATGGAATTCCAGTTAAGCTACTCCAAGTTCTAAAAGGCGCTGTTAAAGTGCTGCACTCAATATGCCAGCAAATGTGGAAAACTCAGCAGTGGCCACAGGACTGGAAAAGGTCAGTTTTCATTCCAATCCCAAAGAAAGACAATACAAAGAATGTTCCCACTACCACACAATTGCACTCATCTTACATGCTAGCGAAGTAATGCTCAAAATTCTCCAAGCAAGGCTACATACAACAGTACGTGGACTGAGAACTTCCAGAGGTTCAAGCTGGATTTAAAAAAGGGAGAGGAACCAAAGATCAAATTGCCAATATCCGCTGGATGATCAAAAAAGCAAGAGAGTTCCAGAAAAACATATATTTCGGCTTTATTGACTACCCCAAAGCCTTTGACTGTGTGGATCACAACAAACTGTGGAAAATTCTTCAAGAAAAGGGAACACCAGACTACCGTACCCACCTACTCAGAAATCTGTATGCAGGTCAAGAAGCAACAGTTAGAACTGGACATGGAACAACAGACTGGTTCCAAATTGGGAAAGGAGTACGTCAAAGCTGTATATTGTCACCCTGCTTATTTAACTTATATGCAGACTACATCGTGCGAAATGCTGGGCTGGATGAAGCACAAGCTGGAATAAAGATTGCTGGGAGAAATATCAATAACCTCAGATACACACATGACACCACCCTTACGGCAGAAAGCGAAGAAGAAACTAAAGGGCCTCTTAATGAAAGCGCAAGAGGAGAGTGAACAAGCTGGCTTAAAATTCAATATTCAGAAACGAAGATCATAGCATCTGGTCCCATCACTTCATGGCAAATAGATGGGGAAACAGTGGAAACAATGACAGACTTTATCTGGGGGTGGGGCTCCAAAATCACTGCAGATGATCACTACAGCCATGAAATTAAAAGATGCTTGCTCCTTGGAAGAAAAGCTATGACAAACCTAGACAGCATATTAAAAAGCAGAGACATTACTTTGCCAACAAAGGTCCATCTAGTCAAAGCTATGGTTTCTCCAGTAGTCAGGTATGGATGTGAGAGTTGGACTATAAAGAAAGCTGAGCACCAAAGAACTGATGCTTTTGAATTGTGGTGTTGGAGAAGACTCTTGAGAGTCTCTTGAACTGCAAGGAGATCAAACTAGTCAATCCTAAAGGAAATCAGTCCTGAATACTCATTGCAATCACCGATGCTGAAGCTGAAGCTCCAATACTTTGGCCACCTGATGCAAAGAACTGACTTATTAGAAAAGACCCTGATGCTAGGAAAGATTGAAGGTGGGAGGAGAAGGGTTTGACAGAGGATGAGATGGTTGGATGGCATCACCAACTTGATGGACATGAGTTTGAGCAAGCTCTGGGAGTTGGTGATAGACAGGGAGGCCTGGCGTGCTGCAGTCCATATGGTCACAAAGAGTCGGACACAACTGAGTGACCAAACTGAACTTTTGCTGGATTTTTTGATATTTGTGGTATTTAACAGGTTTTAAAAATTTATATTTGTTATATTTTTTCTTATTCCAAATATGCCCTCTTGTACTTATATTTGTATTCATTGTTTTGAATCCTTTTTGTTAAAAAAAGATCCCTCTACTCAAAAGAACTGAAAGCAGGGACTCCAAGAGAATTCATAGCTTCACTCTTGATAATAGTCAAAAGATATTATAGAAACAACCTAAGTGTCCATGTCCAGATGAACGGATAAACGAAATGTAGTCTATACATACAATGGAATATTATTCAACCTTTAAAAGTAATGAAATTTGAACATGTTACAGTGTGAATGAAACTTGAAAACATTATACTAAGTGAAACAAGCCAGACACAAAATAACAAATACTATATGAGCCCACTGATGTGAGGTCCATGGAATAGATAAAATCAGAGACAAAGAGTAGGGGCCAGGGGAGAGAGGGGAAATGGAAAATTCA
>NW_011494889.1:5733046-5737390 GCF_000754665.1 Bison bison bison | reverse complement strand
TCTTGATGAAGGTGAAGGTGGAGAGTGAAAAAGTTGGCTTAAAGCTCAACATTCAGAAAACAAAGATCATGGCATCTGGTCCCATCACTTCATGGGAAATAGATGGGGAAACAGTGGAAACAGTGTCAGACTTTATTTTTCTCGGCTCCAAGATGACTGCAGATGGTGACTGCAGCCATGAAATTAAAAGACACTTACTCCTTGGAAGGAAAGTTATGACCAACCTAGATAGCATATTCAAAAGCAGAGACATTACTTTGCCAACAAAGGTTCGTCTAGTCAAGGCTATGGTTTTTCCAGTGGTCATGTATGGATGTGAGAGTTGGACTGTGAAGAACGCTGAGCGCCGAAGAATTGATGCTTTTGAACTGTGGTGTTGGAGAAGACTCTTGAGAGTCCTTTGGACTGAAAGGAGATCCAACCAGTACATCATAAAGGAGATCAGTCCTGGGTGTTCTTTGGAAGGAATGATGCTAAAGCTGAAACTCCAGTACTTTGGCCACCTCATGCGAAGAGTTGACTCATTGGAAAAGACTCTGATGCTGGGAGGGATTGGGGGCAGGAGGAGAAGGGGACGACAGAGGATGAGATGGCTAGATAGCGTCAACGACTCGATGGGCGTGAGTTTGAGTGAACTCCGGGAGAATACGGTGATGGACAGGGAGGCCTGGCGTGCTGCAATTCATGGGGTCGCAAAGAGTCGGACACTGAGCGACTGATCTGATCTGATCAAAGTATTAGGAAATGGGAAGTTCTGCTCTTCAGAATTCCCAAATGATAAATCACAAGCATCAGATTCCATCCAGATTTCCTATTCAAAGACCACTCAGAAACTGTAAAGGTGGCTGATCATACTATAAAGTTCCCTAGAAGGGATCACATTATGGTTTAGATGTATTAGGAAAAAAAAGCTCAGAATCCCTAAGCTCTCAATCTTGTCCTGCACTCAAGAAATTCTTGTGGGAGTTTCTCTTGTATGAAAACAGTAAAAGAAAAGGTTTATTTTAAAGAGAACTGAAGGATGTTATGAGAGGCTCAAGATATATAGTAAAGGTTTCTATACCATAAATTATAAGGAAATCCTGGGTGAGATATTTCACATGACCTTCTTTCTCAAAGTTTTGGAGATTTGATATTTCCAATAAAGAGCCTTACTAATATGCTTTACAATTAACTTTTACCAGGAGTCAAAGTTGAATTTTAAAAATACACCTTATTCATTCCATTACTTTCATATCCTCACTTTAAATGATCAAATAAAAATAAAAAAGAGCATAGAACATTTTGTTTCAATTCCCCATAAACCCTATCAAAAAGTTTAACACACTATTTTTATTAGCAAGAGGTAAGTTAAGTAGTAGCTATAAATCTTTACTACAGAATTACCCAGCAATTTTCATAATAAACCGAAGGAACGTTTAACCAAGAATTACTGAATTATTTTAAAAGTCTATAATTAATACATATCTCATCAGGTAACTAGAATTCCTCATTCAAGCCTATATAATGGTGCAAATAATATATTCCAGGCTATGGAATTAAAAACCCTTCCTCTTTCACTGATCCAAAGGCCCATACTTGTGGCTTGGAAGTCACCAACCACAGTCATCACTTTCCATCAGTTCAGTCGCTCAGTCGTGTCCAACTCTTTGCAACCCCATGGAGTGCAGCACGCCAGGCTTCGCTGTCCATCACCAACTCCCGAAACTTGCTCAGACTCACGTCCAAGTCAGTGATGCCATCCAACCATCTCATCCTCTGTCATGCCCTTCTCCTCCTGCCCTCAATCTTTCAGCATCACGGTCTTTTCCAATGAGTCAGTTCACATCAGGTGGCCAAAGTATTGGATCTTCAGCTTCAGCATCAGTGCTTCCAGTGAATATTCAGGACTAATTTCCTTTAGGATTGATTGGTTTGATCTCCTTGCAGTCCAAGGGATTCTCAAGAGTCTTCTCCAACACCACAGTTCAAAAGCATAAAGTCTTCGGTGCTAGACGCATGCTAATTTGTAGTAAATTCAGAAGACTCTGTATTAATATAGGAATGGGATTCTATGGATGAGTGCTATTAAGAGAGTATTTATATTAGAACTCTGGATTAAAAGTAATAGAATTCCATCCCAAACTAGTTTAAACAAAATAGGAAATGGATTGGCTACAGGCATTTCCTTGGCTTTGAACATGTATGTGGCTTCAGGTGGGCTTACCTGGTGGCTCAGTCAGTAAAGAATTGGCCTACAATACAGGAGACCACCTGCAATGCAGAAGATTGGAGTTTGATTTCTGGGTCGGAAAGATCCCCTGAAGAAGGAAATGGCAACTCACTCCAGTATTCTTGCCTAGGAAATCCCAAGAGGAACCTGGCAGGCTACAGTCCATGGGGCTGCAAGAGTTGGACATGACTTGGCAGCTAAACCACTACCATCATGACTTCGGGTATAGCTGGGGCCAGGGGTTCAAATATCAGAATGACATCTCCCTATATCCACGGTTTCTCATGTTGACTTCATTTTTTAGAAGATTCTCCTTCTGTGGTGGGTAAAAAAGATATTTTCCTCCCTATAGGAAATAAACTTTTGAAAACACATTGTCAGATAATTATATTCAGTTCAATTCAGTTCAGTCGCTCAGTTGTGTCCGACTCTTTGCAACTCCATGAACCGCAGCAAGCCAGGCCTCCCTGTCCATCACCAACTCCCGGAGTTTACCCAAACTCATGTCCATTGAGTCGGTGATGCCATCCAGTCGTCTCATCCTCTGTTGTCCCCTTCTCCTCCTGCCCTCAATCTTTCCCAGCATCAGGGTCTTTTCAAATGAGTCAGCTCTTCGCATCAGGTGGCCAGAGGATTGGAGTTTCAGCTTCAACATCAGTCCTTCCAATGAACATCCAGAACTGATCTCCTTTAGGATGGACTGGTTGGATCTCCTTGCACATAGTTAAATCCATCTATCATGGACACGCAAACCAAGACCCAGATAAGTAACTTGCTAAACGCTATTCTACACCTCAGTGATGAGAGAACAAATGGAAATATTCCACAATAACAAAGAACTTTTTAAAAAAATCCTGCTAATATAGAGCAAGCCTATTTTGGTCCCAACCACCTTCTGCATTTATGCTGACTGTGTCCTTATATCAGAGAAGGCAATGGCACCCCACTCCAGTACTTTTGCCTGGAAAATCCCATGGATGGAGGAGCCTGGTAGGCGGCAGTCCATGGGGTCACTAGAGTCGGACACGACTGAGCGACTTCACTTTCACTTTTCACTTTCATGCATTAGAGAAGGAAATGGCATCCCACTCCAGTGTTCTTGCCTGGAGAATCCCAGGGACGGGGGAGCCTGGTGGGCTGCCGTCTATGGGGTCACACAGAGTTGGACACGACTGAAGCAACTTTGCAGCAGCAGCAGCAGCATCCTTATATACTCTACAGAGAAAAATATCTATTTTCTTAATGGAAATTTATCAATATTCTAAAATAAACACACAAGGAGATTCATAAATACCACTGAAAAAGGATCTCCTGTTGTAAGCTCTTAGCTCTCCTAGAAATCTTTAGCCACCATGATCTTCAGTTCAGTTCAGTTGCTCAGTTGTGTCTGACTCTTTGCGACCCTATGAATTGCAGCACGCCAGGCCTCCCTGTCCATCACCAACTCCTGGAGTTCACTCAAACTCATGTCCATCGAGTCGGTGATGCCATCCAGCCATCTCATCCTCTGTTGTCCCCTTCTCCTCCTTCCTCCAATCCCTCCCAGCATCAGTCTTTTCCAATCAGTCAACTCTTCACATGAGGTGGACAAAGTACTAGAGTTTCAGCTTTAGCATCATTCCTTCCAAAGAACACCCAGGACTGATCTCCTTTATGATGTACTGGTTGGATCTCCTTGCAGTCCAAAGGACTCTCAAGAGTCTTCTCCAACACCACAGTTCAAAAGCATCAATTCTTCTGTGCTCAGCTTTCTTCACAGTCCAACTCTCACACCCATACATGACCACTGGAAAAACCATAGCCTTGACTAGATGGACCTTTGTTGGCAAAGTAATGTCTCTGCTTTTGAATATGCTATCTAGGTTGGTCATAACTATCTCCAAGGAGTAAGTGTCTTTTAACTTCATGGCTGCAGTCACCATCTTCAGTGATTTTGGAGCCCAGAAAAATAAAGTCTGACACTGTTTCCACTGTTTCCCCATCTATTTCCCATGAAGTGATGGGACCAGATGCCATGATCTTCATTTTCTGAATGTTGAGCTTTAAGCCAACTTTTTCACTCTCCTCTTTCACTTTCATCAAGAGGCTTTTTAGTTCCTCTTCACTTTCTGCCATAAGGGTAGTGTCATCTG
>NW_011494889.1:5713543-5732946 GCF_000754665.1 Bison bison bison | reverse complement strand
CAACTTTTTCACTCTCCTCTTTCACTTTCATCGAGAGGCTTTTTAGTTCCTCTTCACTTTCTGCCATAAGGGTGGTGTCATCTGCATATCTGAGGTTATTGATATTTCTCCCGGCAATCTTGATTCCAGCTTGTGCTTCTTCCAGCCCAGCGTTTCTCATGATGTACTCTGCACAGAAGTTAAATAAGCAGGGTGACAATATACAGCCTTCACATACTCCTTTTCCTATTTGGTACCAGTCTGTTGTTCCATGTCCAGTTCTAACTGTTGCTTCCTGACCTGCATATAGGTTTCTCAAGGGGCAGGTCAGGTGGTCTAGTATTCCCATTTCTTTCAGAATTTTCCACAGTTTATTGTGATCCACACACAGTCAAAGGCTTTGGCATAGTCAATAAAGCAGAAATGGATTTTTTCTGGAACTCTCTTACTTTTTCCATGATCCAGCAGATGTTGGCAATTTGACCTCTGGTTCCTCTACCATGACCTTACCTAGAGCTAATTGTATGGACAGCTGTTTTCCTTTTCTAGTGAAACCTTTTCTTCAGAGACACCAGGCCATGTTCCCAATATTCCATTTGAACATTGTACTAAACTCACCAGGTTTGGGGTATTCAAATGAATCGAATGACCCTTCATTATCCTCGGCCGCCAGCAAAAATAAAAAGCCTTTTGGCAAAATACCTTTCAAAGTGCTTAACCCCAAAGTACGTAGTACTGGGACCTTTGCATCATTAGGCATCACTCCATCTCTGGCACCTTCTTATCAGAATTTAAATGACTTGAATTTCTAACACATGCTTCAATTATTCCAACCATTCTTCTTCCTATTACTTTCACATTTCTTGACTCTTCAGCAAGTTTGGGTCTATAGAGAGGCAGATGCTAAGAAAAGATTAGCCATGTAAAACCCTTTTAAGAGAAGGGAGCAGAAGGCAGGAAGGGCTTCAGACTGTGACTGCAGGGTGATCTATGGGAAGAGAGAGGAAAGGCAGGAAGATTGGATAGGAAGTCCCCAAACACAGCAAAATTCAAAGCAAGTTTTAGTCAGTTCAATAGGGAGCTCTTAAGTCAAAACTGCCCTCTGAAAATGTTTTTGTCTTCTAAATATTTTTATTTGGCTGCGCCAGGTGTGAGCTGTTGTATGAATGACCTTTAGCTGCAGCATGCAAGCTCCTAGTTGGGGCACGCGGTATCTAGTTCCCTGACCAGGAATCGATCCCAAGTCCCCAGATCGGGAGCGCAGAGTCTCTTGTTACTGGACCACCAGGAAAACCCCCAAACTGCCTTTGGAGTTCTGTGTGTCATCAGATGGGGACTTCCTCAGTACTTCCACCATGCTTAGTCTGGGAGCAGCCTGTTAAGTGTGGCCTCTGGCATATAGTGGTAGACTGAAGGAGTAAGAAGCTGGGGACACCAGTCAAATTGCTCCCCACAGAGATGTGGTCCCCCCGTCACTGTCTTTAGGCTGCATCCATCCCATCTGAAAGACAGTGAATATCAGACTAATTTCTCACTAACAGAAATCATTCACACACACAGATCTAATAGCTAATGTCCTCAAACACAAATTTCACTTTCTATTAATCTAATTGTCCTTTTCCTCCGTTGCTCTAGTCCTACCATGACACAGTAGTATAGGATAAAATGATACAACTGTAAATTTTGTTTCTATTCTTAGTTAGACCCTCTTTATTAGTCTTTCCTTAACTCCCCAATTGCCCACAGCACTCAACAAATCTTTGTCATTCTCAAATCCTCTTCCATTCCGCCAGAAGTGACACCGCCTGGTACTTCTCAAGAGCATACACCAGTTCTGGTTTATTTGCAAGTTGTGTCTGACTCTTGAGACCCCATGGGCTGTAGCCCGCCAGGCTCCTCTGTCCATGGGATTCTCCAGGCAAAAATATTGGAGTCGGTAACCATTTCCTTCTCCAGGGGATCTTCCTAACCCAGGAATTGAACCCAGGTCTCCTGCATTGCAGGCAGATTTGTTACCAACTTAGCTACGAGGGAAACAAAATACAGGGAAAGGGTAACAAGAATGGTGATTTGTTTTTTGTAATACTAATAGCTAACATTAATTGAGTGCCTATTATTTGTTAGACACCATCCTAGGCAGTTTGTGCAAGTAAACTTATAAATCCTTTCTGCCCATCAGGAAAGAGACACCACGTAGAGATTAAGGAGCTATGCGGCTAAGGTCTCCGGTCAGGAGCAGACATTCTGGCTCAGAGAATGTGTAAGAGAGAAAGAGACGGAGAGAGAAATTCAGTGTAAAGACTGAAAGCTCAGGGTTCTAAGTAATGAACAAGGAACCATCACTGGCATAACCCAGCCTCAGATCTGGGAGTCCTTCTTTTTTCATTGGCAGGTCCTGTTAGCTTCATGGCCATTATTTCAGGCTGATCCTTCCTGTCCCCAGGTTCTCCCAGTTAAAAGGCATTAATTCATCTTTTGCTCCCTGCATACATCTGTATCAGCACCCATACCCAGCTCTTTTTACCTTGTTTCCACAAAATGTGCTTTTCTGGTCTTTTGACATCATACCGTTTCTTAAAAACATCAGCTAATCCTTCTGAGCTTTATTTAACATGTCTTTCTCAGCTGACTTCATTCTTGTAACCTAGTAACATGTTTAAAGGCTTCCCAGGTGGCACTAGCGATATAGAATCTGCCTGCCAATGCAGGAGATGTGGGTTTGATCCTTAGGTGAGGAAGACCCCCTGGAGGAGGTCTTCGAACCCACTCCAGTATTCTTGCCTGGAGAATCCTGTGGACAAAGGAGCCTGGCGAGCGGGCTACAGGACATGGGATCGCAAAGAATCTGACAGGACTGAATACTTTTTAAAAGATGATGCTGTTACAGTGCTGCACTCAGTATGTCAGCAAATTCAGAAAACTCAGCAGTGGCCAAAGGGCTAGAAAATTCCAACCCCAAAGAAGGGTAATGCCAAAGAATGTTCTAACTACCATACAATTGCACTCATTTCACATGCTAGCAGGTAATGCTCAAATCCATTCAAGCTAGCCTTCAGCAGTGTGTGAACCAAGGACTTCCAGAGGTACAAGCTGGATTTAGAAAAGGCAGAGGAATCAGACATCAAATTGCCAACATTCACTGGATCATAGAAAAAGCAAGGGAGTTCCAGAAAAATATCTACTTCTGCTTCATTGACTACACCAAAGCCTTTGACTGTGTGGATCACAACGAACTGTGGACAATTCTGAAAGAAATGGGAATATCAGTCCACCTTATCTGCCTCCTAAGAAACCTGTATGCAGGTCAAGAAGCAACAGTTAGACCTGGATATGGAACAATGAACCAGTTCAAATTGGGAAAGGAATACATCAAGGCTGTATATTGTCACACTGTTTAACTTCTATACAGAGGGCATGGGTGTGTGCCAAGTCGCTTCAGTCATGTCTGACTTTTTTGACTCTATGGACTGTAGCCTGCCAAGCTCATCTGTCCATGGGATTCTCCAGGCAAGAAAACTGGAGTGGGTTGCCATGCCCTCCTCGGTTCTTCCAGACCCAAGGATTGAACTTGTCTCCTGAAACTCCTGCACTGCAGGCAGATTCTTTATTGCTGAGCCACCTGGAAAGCCCTATATGCAGAGTATGTCATGGACTGGAGGAATCACAAGCTGGAATTAAGATTGCCAAGAGAAATATCAACAACTTCAGATATTCAGACATCACCCTTACGGCAGAAAGCAAAGAGGAACTAAAGAGCCTCTTGATGAGAGTGAAAGAGGAGACTGAAAAAGTTGGGTTAAAACTCAACATTCAAAAAACTAAGATCATGGCATCCAGTCCCATCAATTCATAGCAAATAAATGGGGAAACAATGGAAAGAGTAACAGATTTTATCTTCTTGGGGGGGTAACTGCAGCCATGGAATCAAAAGACACTTGTTTCTTAGAAGGAAAGTTATGACAAAGCTAGACAGCATTTTAAAAAGCAGAGACATCACTTTGCCAACAATGACCCTATAGTCAAAGCTATGGTTTTTCCAGTAGTCACATATGGATGTGAGAATTGGACCATAAAAAAGGCTGAGCACCGAAGAACTGATGCTTTCGAATTGTGGTGCTGGAGAAGACTCTTGAAGAGTCCCTTGGACTGCAAGATCAAACCAGTCAATCCTAAAGGAAACCAACCCTGAATATTCATTGAAATGACTGATGCTGAAGTTCCAATACTTTGGCCACCTAATGTGAAGAGGTGACCCATTGGGAAATATCCTGATGCTGGGAAAGACTGAAGGCAAAAGAAGAGGGCAGCAGAGGACAAGATGGTTAGATAGCATCACTGACTCAATGAATATAGTTTGAGCAAACTCCAGGAGACAGTGAAGGACAGGAAAGCCTGGTGTGTTGCAGCTCACGGGGTCACAAATAGTCAAACACGACTTAGCAACTGAACAACCTATTTAAATGTCTCATGTTAAAAAAAATCAACCAAGAACTACAGGGACCCATCCTACACCTCGACTTCTTTTTCTGCCCCTATACAGCCAAGTTTACAACAAAGCACACACTCCCACCATCAGGGTTGTGGCTCCACCACTTATTTGAAACTGGCCTAACTGATAATTACATTGCTTGTAAATTTTTAGTTAACTGACCTCTCCAGAGGCTTTGGTTACTATTGACTCCCCTGTGTTTTTACTGTGCAACAAGGCTAACTTCAATTCAAAATTCTTGGGGCACCTGTTACCATGAGCAACTATCCCCACATATTAAGCTTCATTACTTACTTTATTTTTTAGTGAATACATAATTATTAATTTCTTTTCTTAAACTCTGTATTATATCAACATTTACCACTACCACTCCTGCTGCTGCTAAGTCACTTCAGTCATGTCTGACTCTGTGACTCCATGGATTGTAGCCTGCCAGGCGCCTCTGTCCACAGGATTCTCCAGGCAAGAATACTGAAGTGGGTTCCATGCCCTTCTCCAGGCATGTTCCCAACCCAGGGCCTGAACCCGCATCTCTTACACCTCCTGCATTGGCAGGCAGTTCTTTACCACTCCTGCCACCTGGGAAGCCCCAGCACTCCTGATAATAACCCTGATAAACGCCACTATTACTCATTAGGAAACCAAGGCCTTAGAAGAATCTAAGGTGAAACAAATGTTTTAAAAAGATTAATATAGCAGTAATAAACAAGATGTAATGAAAATGAGAGAGAAGTAGGTAAGTTTCAGGAGAAATTTAGACTTAAGGCATAGGACTGAGAAGGAAGACTGAAAGACATTATGAAGATCAGACAGATTATGTAACAGCAGGATAGGAATTACAAGAGAAAAAAGGACTCAGAGTTTCTAGCTGGACTGAAATGTAAACCAAGGACAATAGCAGGAAAGTCAGGAAGAAATGGTTTTGCTAAATATTATTACTAATGTGCCTTACAGTGAGTTACTAATAATATGTCTTAGGTATTATGAAGTATTAAATATAACACCAAAGAAATCTAACAGAGGAGATTAGATATGCCTCAGGTAAAATCTAGAAGCTTCTTCAAAGAGCTAAGAAAACAGATATTTTTAATTCCATTTCAGTTCAGTTCAGTCGCTCAGTCGTGTCTGACTCTTTGTAAAAGTCTTAACTTCAGATGTTCTTGACAGAACAAAAATGCACGAAACTTCTGAATAACAGACTGATTAACTCACTGAAGTACACTGACTACACAAGACAGAATTTAAAGTGAAGAAGTCAGGGTCAGTTTTATGTTTGAACAGATAGAAACAAAAAGTCACAAAATCCTATTACTTAAAATATTTTTATTTCTAAAAAAGTTTAAACCATATTAAAATTTAAATAACTGTACAGTACTTGATAATACATTTCAATAAACTGAAAAGTAAAACAAACCTATTAAATCAGTTTACTTTCCACATTTCTGTACTCTTCTGCTCCCCCAGGAGGATATAAAAATCGACAGCGAAAATGGAAAATTTAAATACAGCGTACGATATAAGGCCAAAAGAATTTCTAAAACTAAATTTCACCTAGTAATACCCTATAACTACCAGTGTGCTTACAACAGACAGGAATTTAAAACAAAACAAATCCAATTTGATTAAATCCTCAATTAACAGACGTTTTCATTTCATTCGAATAAAATAGCAACCACTGTTTTATCCAATACACCATTATCAGTCCAGAAGAAATGATCTGCCTAGTTGTGCAAAACAAGAACAGTTATCTTCTGAAAGGATGTGAGCTTTTCAAACTCAGTTCTTTTTCATCTGTGTCATAATTTCCAAAATAGTAGACAGCTCCAGTTAATGTCTTAGCAGTCCACTTCACTATGAGAGTGTATCCTCCATGAATTCATCATATAGCCACTTACAGGTATCATCTTTCGAACATTCTATGGTTTCAAAAAGGCGCAGAAAGTCTTTAGGGTACATATCTACTACTCTTACATCCTTTTTTTTTTTAATTTGCTTCAATATATGCACTGCATCAATTGGACTCAATGACCTGCAAAATAAACACAAAGTAAATCTGCTTAAATATCTTTCATAACAAAACTGGCAGTGAATGCTGATAGAGGTGGTTTCTAACCCCAATTTTAAACGTCTAACAATATATGTAAATTAATCTTATTCAATTTAAGAGCCTGCATATCATAAATAGCTTTAACTATGTCTATATTCCTAAAGTTTCATGGCTTGCTGCAATGAAAAGAGCAGATTTAGGCTTTAACATGTTCTAATTGATTCTTAAGCAAAACACTAGTTTAACATTTGTCCTTCAAAAAAATTCTTCTGCCCACCTGCTTCATCTTTTAACTCTCTTTGCAAAAAAATTAACTCCATTTACGTTTAGGTAGAAGTTCAGTAAGTATTCAAACAGCAGAAACTACTGTCTGTTTTCAAAGAGGAAATAATTTTTCACATTTTTGTTTAACTATTACTGTGAATAAATTAGAAGCAGATAATAAACTTATAATTTATAATTACATAAATTATAAATAAATACTGCTGCTACTGCTGCTAAGTCGTTTCAGTCATGTCCGACTCTGTGCGACCCCAAAGACGGCAGCCCACTAGGCTCCTCTGTCCCTGGGATTCTCCAGGCAAGAACACTGGAGTGGGTTGCCATTTCCTTCTCCAATGCATGAAAGTGAAAAGTGAAAGTGAAGTCGCTCAGTCGTGTCTGACCCTTAGTGACCCCATGGACTGCGGCCTACCAGGCTCCTCCATCCATGGGATTTTCTAGGCAAGAGTACTGGAGTGGGGTGCCACTGCCTTCTCCAATAAATAAATAAGCACTGCCTTATTCTGTATTGGTCTAGTGAGAAACCACCAGTGAGCCTCTGACAATAACAAGTAAACAACTGTAGTAAAATGTTTTGGAGGAAAATATTCCAATACTTTTCTGACTGTGAATGGAATCCTGGTGACGGGTATAAAAATCCTTGTAGTTCATAGCGTCTCAAAAGCTTTAGGTAGAAATACAGGGTATGACCCACAGTAGGAGGACCTGGGTGGTATAATGATTTGTGCCTACTTTGGTTAGGAAACAGAACCACCGAGGACAGGCAATGACCAGATGCAGACGGTGGGTATGCCACCACTAATGCCAGTGGCAAGGAGCCAGGTCTTCATGTAGATTAATCTTGACAAAGATAAAACAAATTTTAGGCATCCCTAGTTGTTTTTTCAAAGAAGGGGGAAAAAATTAAGCTCAGGAGAGCTTAATTGGAAAATTAAGAAAATTAACTGGAAAATTAATTTCCTTAACTGGAAAATTGTGTGGAAAATATATTTTCCTCAAAATATGTACCAGCAAAAAGGAAGTATTTTGAAGCAATATTAATAGATGAGTGAAAACATGGTCCCTCACTGTTAACGAAGCCATAAAAGATATAAAAACAAAGCTCTTAACATGAAAGCACAATTCTCACATTAAGTTGCTACTTTTGTATTTGCTTGTATAATTCTTACTTACGGTAAATGGTCTATTAGCTTGGCATTGCGTTTCATAAAACATTGTCTTAACATGTGAAAAAATACATCATAGTTAAAAGGTGTTAAGGTTCCTGTAAATAAATTTCTATGAGGAGTCAACTGAACAAAACACAGGTTTTGTTCTAATGATTCCTGCAGAGAAAGGAAAATAAAATGTATTAGTCATAAAATATTGCCCGTGAAAGACACTGTTCACTGATGCATTCAATTTACCTTTTGGAAGACAGAATCATCATAGACCCTGAGTGTCTCTAGAGCTTCTTTTTGGATGTGCCAATAAAGCAAGGCCCCAGTTGCTCTTAACCTGGGCTATTCTCCTGGGGGATGAGATAATGCCCCTCTACGGGACAAAATGTTTGCTATAAAAGGGATGGACACCCCCAGCTCTGTGTTCCTCAGCTGCAAGGCAAACCCACTGCACGCACACCACTCAACCAAGCAATTCACATTTTTCCAAGGGACACAGGGCTATGTGTCTCTGGCCAGCACTACGAAAGAGTGACAGCTTATTAACTTGTAAGCAGGGGAAAATGAAATCCTAAATGTGACACTTATATATACTGAGTCTCTTCTGTATTTGAGGCATAACAGCAAACACTAAACATAAAAAAATTATTGCCTTATAATTTTTATTTGCATTTTAAAAAATATAGGGTTAGCAAGCATGGCCTGCCTGTTTTGTATACTACGGAACTACAAATGGTTTTTACATACATAAAGGACTCTTAGAAAACAAACAATACCAACAAATCCACAGAGGACATGTGATAGACTGTATGTGGCCTGCAATCATAAAACATGTACTCTCTTTTACACAAAAGGTTTGCAACCTGGTCTAGTATATAGTGTTATACAGATTAAAATAAAAACTGTACATGACTTGATGTAACGTTAAGCTGTTTCTCCCCCCTAAAATTAATTCCTCAGAGCACAAGGAGCCTTATGCTTGAGTTCTTAGGAAATCTCACATATTAGCTAGTAATCTCTTATTTAGGCTGCCCAGGTGGCTCAGTGGTAAAGAATCCACCTGTCAAGCAGGAGACATGGGTTTGATCCCTTGGTCTGGAAAATCACCCAGAGAAGGAAATGGCAACCCACTCCAGTATTCTCGCCTGGGAAATCCCATGGACAGAGGAGCCTGGCAGGCCACAGTCCATGGAGTCGCGAAAGAGTAAGACATGACTCAGCTACTATACAACAATCCCTTTCTTTATTAAAAAAAAAATGTATATATACACATATGTAAACAAAAATACTATTTGTGGAAGGCAAGATGGCCAAAAAAGAAAATCTCAATCAGCTTTGGTTTCTGCTTTTGAATTCTTGAGGCTGAAGAATAAAAAAGCAAGGCAATAAAATTTTTAAATATTTAGCAATTATTAACTAGGGAGGGGAATAACGTTACAATTGAAAGCATTGTTACCAAGTTTTTTGAAAGTGACTTTAAAAAGCACCTTGTAGATAGATCTGGAGTTACAGATTTTGGTTCATTTGATAAATAAGGAAGAAAAAATAACCTCCCCAATGTCAACGAATGGCTATTTGTATTTAATAGCTTAAGAAAAAATTTCCAGGAACAACACAAAAACATGGCTTCAAAAAAGTGGAAACCTCAAACCATGTGGATAATGAAGATCATGCACTTTAGAAAATCTGTTAAATATCTAAAAGTGCTTCTTAACAATTATGAACACACCAACATCAAAGACACATGTGAAATACCTGAATAAAAATTTCTCATGAAATGTAACATTTGGTTATTTCATCTTCATCTCTAAAAGTTTGAACAATTATGTTAGCCAAAACAACATTGTACCTTTTGACACTGTCAACGAGCCAATGAGAAAGTGCATTAAATGCAGGGCGTTACTCGTTTTCAGGCCATATGGATAAACACTTAGCGGTGCCAAGCCAAAATGCACCCTGTTTTGTGAGACTCCATAAATTATGTTCACAGACAGGGGAACACCACTAAAACTACAACGATCGCTGCTTACTCTGAAGTCATGATTATTTAAAAATGGAACATTTTCCTGTTTTCCTTTAGTGGCAAGAGTGAGAAAAAAACAAAGTAGGAAGCGATTGGGAACGTCGTACTGAGCTAATACACTGAGATTAGGGCATCGTTAGCATTTAATCCCAAAGTGGAACTTCTGAATTGAGTCCAAAAATTATTATAAGTAGCTCTATATAATCTAAATGGAGGATCACTTTATAACATCATCACTTTGGCACCTTATAACGGGAAAAAAAATCTTGTTTTTAGTTTATCAAATTAGATGACTATTAAAATAACCATATTTTCCAAATTTGAGATGTATCTTCATTTCAAAAATTAAAAAGAGAAGACAGAATCTGGGTTTAAGCCTATTATTATGCTGGCAAATAAAAGCGTCTGTCTACAATGCAGGAGACCAGGGTTCAATCCCTGGGTCGGGAAGATCTCCTGGAGAAGGAAATGGCACCCCACTCCAGTATTCTTGCCTGGAAAATCCCATGGACGGAGGAGCCTGGTGGGCTACAAGTCCAAGGGGTCGCAAAGAGTCAGACTCGACTGAGCGACTTCACTTTCACTATACAAATAGCTGAAAAATACAACTCTTTACCAAAATAATTTGAATATTTATTAAAAGCAATAAGATATATTTTTTAAAGTTCTAGATATTCTAAAATTTAAAATTTCAGTAAATACAGAATACCAGGTAATGCAAAAGAAAACAAAGTACGTTACATTCAGAGGAAGAAAGGAAGAGGTATTCATGCGTTCTTACCCTAGGCCTTTGCTTTTCCAGCTCTCCCTTTATAGCATACGCGTCGAATAATGAGGAAGGCTCCTTGAGGGAAGGTAAATTAAAACACACATTTCTTTCATTTCTTTTTGGACAAAGTGCCATACGTCATTACCGCCTTAAAAAATGTCTTGCCTATACAGCAGAATAAATTAAAGCCAAGTCTAACTGAATTTAAGAAAAACATGCGACAGTTAAATCATACACATTTTTCTTCTCTTTTTTTTAGATAAAAGGAGGGTCAAAGGTCTATCCCAATACTGGTAACTCTATTACTTGCTTAGATAAACACGGCTGCCCTTAATATAATTATGTAAATACATTCTTAAGTTAGCAAGCATTTCTCTATTATAGGCACAATCAGTTTAGGGGCTAATAGATCAATACTGAGGATGTTTCTGTTCTACTTTAGTGGAAAAGTCACTGATATGAATATGCTGGGACATGTAAGGAGACAAACTATGTCAATTTTTAAAAGAATCATTACTTCTTTGTATCTAACTTTGGTATAAACAATTTTGTATGTGAAGCAATTTTAAAAGATGACCCAACTGAGAAATTGTGTGTGTTTGTGTGTGTGTGTGTGTGTATGTGTGTGTGTATATACACATATACACACAAGAATTTATTTTATATGTGTACATACGTTAAACACATATTTGGCTTCCCTGGTGGCTCAGATGGTAGAGAATCAGCCTGCAATGCAGGAGACCTAGGTTCAATCCCTGGGTCAGGAAAACCCCCTGGAGAAGGAAATGGCAACCCACTTCAGCATTCTTGCCTGGAGAATTCCATGGACAGAGGAGCCTGATGGGCTTCATGGGGTTGCAAAGAGCTGGACACAACTGAGCAATTTTCACTTTCATATACACACATTTAATTCCAAAAGAACAGCATTTGACACAGAGTTAAAAGACTAAGACATAATATTGGGTGTAAGGTTTGAAAGTCTACTGTCAAAAATGATAATTTATTACTAATTGCAGCTGCTGCTGACATAGAATGAAAAATGCAATTGTTGCCCATCAGTTCCCAGCAGTTTCATGAATGTTACCGAGAGGAGGAAGGCAGAGCAATAGCAGTAGCAGCAGGCAGTGCACAGCACACTCCCACACCTGGTCTATCTACAGTAGTTTAGGGCTCTGCAGTGGGCACAGAGGAGACCTCATTTCTATTTACCAAACTCACAGGAGAGGAAAACCTACAAGACCTTGGGAACTGGGTTTAACAATGGACCCTCTGGTAGGAGACACATTAATATAATGGAAAACTGTTTAAAATGCTGGGTCTGGAATAACTTGTCCTTTCTGGAGGTTAATAAATGGCAAAAGTCAATATAGGGCTTTTGAAAATAAATACTGCAAAAAACAATAAAACTATCCTGAAAGCTGAAGTCCTCTGAGGGCCTCTTTGAAGCAACTAAACAAAAGTCAGGAGGAGAGAATAGCTGAGATGAAAAGCCAACAGAATGAGAAGAGATCAGTGGGGTTAAGAGAGGATTCTAGGGAAACCAAGAACTATAGCACCAAGACTGGTATGGGCAGAAAGCAGGGTCAGTGCCATGAAGGTCAAAGGCGAAAAAGATTTCTGGGAATGCAGAAAAGGGATGAGAGCACGGTAGAAATAAGATAAGGTACAGAGTGATCCAAGTTAAGAACCTGGGATGCGTTGGAGGGAAAAACCAGAATTGGAACAAAAGCTAAAATCAAATGAGATCACATTCTAATGACCAAGCTCGTATTGAAGATCTTAAGGTGTTCCTGGACAGAAGCAATGAAGAGACTCCATGGAGAAACACCGTACGCGACTTTAAAATTAAACAAATATATCTTTGGAAGAACAAGGGTTCGTAGAACATTCACAGACATATCCCTAACAATAACTTGATGGATAATCTACCACAATAAAAATCAGAATGGGCAAACTATGCTATGAAAGAAATGGTATGTATCACTTTTTTCTTATACTTTAGGCCTCTATTAAAAATGCCAGACGCACACATACACACGAAAGGGTAGCCACAAGTCATATGTAGCTCCTGAACACGTAAAGTGCGTCCAGTCTGAATTGTTTTTAAGTGTAAAATATACACTGGATTTTTACGACGCAAAGAAGAATGTAAATTATACAATAACCTTTTTTCACTTTTCATAACGTTACTGTTTAAAAATGTAAAATTACACATGTGGCTTGTATTATGTTTCTATTAGATAGCTCTGATCTTGCCTAAGGAAATAAACTAAAAAGGAGAATGCTCTATAATGAGATATTAAATAGCCATTAAAAACAAGAAAAATGTTTAGATAGAAGGGAAAAAAATTTTGTAATTGACTATTAGCTATCAAATTTTTAAAAAAGGTAAACTCTCCACTGTAAAAGAATAAAAACTTTTACAATGAAATACATATTTGTGACACAAAACATCGCCACAGTGCTCTATTATCTTAAATACTTGGGAAAAAAGAAATTTAATTTTTCTTCATTTACAGAAATGCAGCCTCTTTGAAAAACAATGAAGCTGTTTGTTGAAATTTAGGATTTTACTCACCGTACACAGGACCTTGATCCCACAAGCTGTTTGACCGAGCACACTTAATGACTGATACAAGGCTGGAGTTTGGGGATTTGCCGTTAGTTTCTAGTAAAAGGAAAATACACCAAAATCAACTGTCAGATCTTAATAGCATCTAGAAACGGTAATAATATCTTAATAGCGTCTAGAAATGAAAGAAAATGAGAATTAAATGCAAAATCTTAACCATTTCAAGTAAAAGTCTCCTTAAACTTTCATACTGAAATATATCATCGTGTACATTTAACATGTGAGCCTGATGGGCTACATATAGACTGAATGTAGTCCACCATGCTCCACTGTGCATGGAATTACCCTGGTAAGAACACTGGAGTGGGCTGACATTTCCTACTCCAGGGGATGTTCCTGACCCAGGGATTGAATTCGCGTCTCCTGTGGCTCTTGCATTGGCAGGTGGATTCTTTACCACTGAGCCATCTGGGAAGTTCTTCTCTTTCCAGGGACAGTCACCACTTACTTACTATTTGGATCTGGGTGAGCAAATCATCTTTTCATCTCTGGACCCTGGTCCCCCACAACCCCCATCCCAATCTGTAGCTCTTAAACAAATAAGCATTTCCAGTTATCTTGGATTAAAACATGAATAACATGAAGCATTCTGAGCAGCAAAGAAACATAACTTTCAAGGACTTTAGGAGGCCCTCAGCTTTCAGAGAATAAAAAGTCTACAACTATATGTTCACTACAGCATCATTCGCAACAGCCAAGAAAGAAATATAATCTAAGTGCCCACTGATAGTTCAATGGGTAAAGAAGACGGATAAAGATGGATATGTTCTTTAAAAATATGTGTGTGTATATATATATATATAGACACATATATATACATTACACAGACACACAAAATATAACTCAGCACTAAAAAAGAATGATCTCTTGCCATTTTTGACAACAAAGGATGGATCTACAGAGTATTAAGCTATATCAAATAAGTCAGACAGAGAAAGACAAATACTGTATAATTTTATTCATATGTGAAATCTAAAAAACAAATAACAAACATAAAACAGAAACAGAATTACAGATAGAACAGAAGGTTGCCAGAGGTGAGGGGGTGTGGGAATAAATGAAATAGGAAAAAGAAATTAGCAGGCACATGCTCTCAGTTACAAAATAAATTTATCAGAGGGATGAAAGGTACAGTCTGGGAAATATAGTCAATGATACTGCATCTCTGTGTGATGACAGATGCTAACTAGACTTACCACGGTGATCATTTTCTAATACATAGACATTTTAAATCACCATGTTATATATATCAGGAACTAACGTAGTGTTTAGATCAATTATACTTCAAGAAACAAATTCATACATCCCAAGAGTTCTCTTCACAAGGAAAAGTTTTTTTTTTTTTAATTTCTATCTGTATGAGATGATGCTTAGAAGACTTACGACAATCACTTCATTATGTATATAAGTCAAAACATTACACTATATACCTTAAACTTACACAGTGCTACATGTCACTTATATCCATTGATAAAAATGGATAAACGAAAGATGGTGGGGTGGTGTAAATATACAACAGAGTTATTATTCAGCCTTAACAAGGAATGACATTCTGACATGTGCTACAATTTGGATGAATCCTAAAAAGACAGAACAGTAAGTGAAATAAGCCAGACACAAAGTGGAATACTGTACGATTCCATTTACATCAGGAACACAGACTAGTCAAATTCATAGAGGCAGAAAATACGGTTACTAGGGGTCCAGGAGATGGGGGAAGGGGAATTAGCTGCTTAGTGGGTGCACAGCTTTAGAATGGAATGATGAAGAAGCTCTGTGAAGAGACAGATGCTGGTAAGAGCTGTGCCACAAGGTGAGTGCACTCACTGCAGTGCAACTGTACACTTCAAAATAGCTACAATGGCAAACTTTAGTTACATATGTTTTATCACACAAAAACCTTTTAAAAATAAAACCTAAGGAGCGCTCTACAGAAATTTAAAAATAACCTCGGTACTCTTAAATGTCATGAGCCCAAATTAAAATCACGCAGATTAAGACTAATCTGATAAAAATCACAGTACTCTTTCAAAACAAAAACCTAATCAGGTACTTGTAACAACCTACCCGGCATTCCTTTTCAGAAATAAACAAATTTAGTTCTGCTCGTCCATATTTATAAACAGAAGAACAGGAATACAGGTCATGTAAAATTTTCCAAAGTGTGTTTCTCTCAGTTTTAGCTGGTAAGATCCCAACTACTTTTAAAGGGAAACCTGTTAAGGATACAAGCAAAAGTATTTAAATAAATTCTTAACATTTTTTTCCTATGAGTATACTTTACTGAGTCAAATTAGGTTAACAAACTATATTGTTTTAAAGTTACTTCAATGAAAACTAAGCCTTAGCATCATTCCATGATCTAGAACTTAGCCCCTACAAAATTGCTCTGATAGAATCTAGGTGACGGAAAAGCCATAATCAACTTAAGAGCAACTGCCCATAAACTATACTATGTAAATATTTACACAAATCTTAACAAACCTGGTATACTGCTAAAGAAAAACTGACAAACTCTAAGCTACTTCTCTACTGAAAGACAAAAATCACCTTTTTTCCAAGGATGTGCTTTCACTCCCAAATACTGAAAAAGCATATCTGAAGTCATAACGGGAGGGGTCACCATGCCATGATTTCTAGGGTCCAGTTTAAAGAAGTCACAATAGATCACTTCTAGTCTTCCATTCACACTGTTTCCTAAGGACTAGAGAGAGAAAGAGAGAACTTGTTTAGAAATTTTAGTGTTTAAAAATGGGAAGATGTTTTATAACAGAAAATAACAATAAAAATATTAAAGGGAAAGACAGATAGATCCAAGAGAATATTTCTAGACAGATTCAAGAGAGTATTCCATTTTTTCCCAGAACAGTTTAGTAAGTCCTTTACCAAACACACATGGCCCATTCTGTAGGTCACTCTCTAGCTTCTTCTTAATTTTTCCTTTACTTTTCCTAAAGTCAGAGCCAGCAACAGAAGGAAAGCTCCTTGCCTGCTAGAAGACAAAAAATATACCTCAATCTTTTTACTGCCCATACGTTTTTCACCTGGCAGTGCTTGAGAACTTACTAGTGAGAGGAAGTATTAGCTACTGACTCTACAAACTTAATTCGAAGTTACTAAAAATCAAACAGAAGAAAGCAACATTTTGATGTGCACACTGAGGTTCTCATGCACAAAAAATTCTACAGGTATTTACAAGGTTTCAGTGAATCTTCAATTTAAAGTTATGAGTTAAAAGAAAAAACTAAGCTTTCTTAACTGTTTGAATTCAACCTATAAATATGACTCTATTTCTAAATTTAGGATTTAATGATTACTTTCAAGAGGACCCTTAAAAAAAACCAGTGATAGAAAAAGGCACAGAGCTGGGAGTGGAAACAATACATTTTGGTCATGATAATTTTGAGACACCTATAACGTGACTTAAGTGGAGATGCAGGTAGGAAGTTGTAGACCTGGATACTGAAGTACAGGTTGAAGACATAAATGAACTAAGACACAGTTTACCACAAAAGCCTTAGGAAGTGTGCCTTTGGAAGCATAACTATAAACAAACCAAGTGGAGGTGATGGAATTTCAGCTGAGTTATTTCAAATCCTACAAGATGATGCTGTTAAAAGTGCTGCACTCAATATGCCAGCAAATTTGGAAAACTCAGCAGTGGCCACAGGACTGGAAAAGGTCAGTTTTCATTCCAATCCCAAAGAAGGGCAAAGCCAAAGAATGTTCAAACTACCACACAACTGCACTCATCTCACATTCTAGCAAGGTAATGCTCAAAATCCTTCAATCGAGGCTTCAACAGTACGTGAACTGAGAATTTCCAGATGTTCCAGCTGGATTTAGAAAAGGCAGAGGAACCAGAGATCAAATTGCCAGGATTCGTTGAATCATAGAAAAAGCAAGGATATTCCAGAAAAACATCTACTCTGCTTCACTGACTACACTAAACCCTTTTGACTGTGTGGATCACAACAAAATGTGGAAAATTCTTAAAGAGATGGGACTACCAGACCACCTGGCCTGCCTCTTGAGAAATCTGTATGCAGGTCAGGAAGCAACAATTAGAAGCGGACATGGAACAACAGACTGTTTCCAAATTGGGAAAGGAGTACTTCAAGGCTGTATATTGTCACCCTGCTTATTTAACTTCGATGCAGAGTGTATCATGCAAAACGCTGGTATGGATGAAGTGCAAGCTGGAATCAAGACTGCTGGGAGAAATATTAATAACCTCAGATATGCAGATGACACCACCCTTATGGCAGATAATAAAGAGGAACTGAAGAGCCTCTTGATGAAAGTGAGAGAGCAGAGGGCATCCAGTCCCATCACTTCATGGCAAAGAGATGGGGAAACAATGGAAACAGTGGCAGACTTTATTTTCTTGGGCTCCAAAACCACCATGGACCATGATTGCATCCATAAAAATAAAAGACAACTGCTCCTTGGAAGAAAAGCTATGACCAACCCAGATAACATATTAAAAAGCAGAGACATCACTTTGCTGACAAAATCTGTCTAGTTAAAGCTATCGTTTTTGCTGTAGTCATATATGGATATGAGAATTGGCCCGTAAAGAAGGCTGAGCACCGAAGAATAGATGCTTTCGAATTGTGGTACTGAAGAAGACTCTTGAGTCCCCTGGACAGCAAGGAGATCAAACCAGTCAATCCTAAACAAAATCAACCCTGAATATTCACTGGAAGGACTGATGTTGAAGCTGAAGCTGCAATACTTTGGCCACCTGTTGTGAAGAGCTGACTCAGTGGAAAAGACCCTGATGCTGGGAAAGACTGAGGGCAAGAGAAGGGGGAGACAAGAGGATGAGATGGTTGGATGACATCACTGACTCAATGGAAAACAGTTTGAGTAAATACAGGAGTTGGTGATGAACAGGGAGGCCTGGCATGCTGCAGTTCATGAGGTTGCAAAGAGTTGGACACACCTGAGCGACTGAATAACCACCACAAAAGATGATGTCTCTTCTACTGAATACACATAGCTATTTCTTCAACAATAGTCTTCACAATTCAAATGAGATATAACTCCATCTATTTAAATAAAAACAAAATTAAAGAGTAGTTGATTTACACAAGTTGTGATGATTTATCATTATAGAACACAATTTACAACATGTGTATCTCTAGCACATCCAAAGAGGAAAACAAATTGTTCCTTTTTGAAACACTATTAATGTGGAATCTGAGAATTTTATCAGGGGAGTGGACTAGGGGAGAGAAGGATTTTAAATTTAGGTAAACATGCTGAGTCAAGCATTAACCTTGAAAATCTGTTTAGTTTTTAGTACAACTGAGAGCCTTTAGGTGGCTAGAAGCACTGCTTGCTAAGAGCACCACTTAAGGCTCTGATTTAGGGTTGCAAAGGTTCTATTTAATTACTTCTCTTTTATTCTGGCACATATATATGAATTCACTCGAAACTTTGAATGGCTCTTCACTTTCAGTTCAGTTCAATTCAGTCACTCAGTCGTGTCCAACTCTTTGCGACCCCATGGACTGCAGCACACCAGGCCTCCCTGTCCATCAACAGAGCATCTTTTAATTTCTTGGCTGCAGTCATCATCTGCAGTGATTTTGGAGCTCAAAAAGATAGTCTGTCACTGTTTTCCCATCTATTTGCCATGAAATGATGGGACCAGATGTAATGATCTTAGTTTTCTGAATGTTAAGTTTTAAGCCAACTTTTTCACTCTCCTTTTTCACTTTCATCAAGGGACTCTTTAATTCTTCACTTTCTGCCATAAGGGTGGTGTCATCTGCATATCTGAGGTTACTGATATTTCTCCCGGCAAACTTAACTTCAGCTTGTGCTTCTTCCAGCCCAATGTTTCTCATGATGGACACTGCCTAGAAGTTAAATAAGCAGAGTGACAATATACAGCCTTGATGTACTTCATTCCCAATTTGGAACCAGTCTGTTGTTCCATGTCCAGTTCTAACTGTTGCTTCCTGACCTGCATACAGATTTCCCAAGAGGCAGGTCAGGTGATCTGGAATTC
>NW_011494889.1:5700941-5713443 GCF_000754665.1 Bison bison bison | reverse complement strand
CGAGTCAGTGATGCCATCCAGCCATCTCATCCTCTGTCGTCCCCTTCTCCTCCTGCCCCCAATCCCTCCCAGCATCAGAGTCTTTTCCAATGAGTCAACTCTTCGAATAAGGTGGCCAAAGTTTGAGCACTACTTTACTATCATGTGCTGCTGCTGCTGCTAAGTCGCTTCAGTCGTGTCTGACTCTGTGCAACCCCAGAGACAGCAGCCCATCAGACTCCCCCGTCCCTGGGATTCTCCAGGCAAGAACACTGGAGTGGGTTGCCATTTCCTCCTCCAATGCATGAAAGTGAAAACTCAAAGTGAAGTCGCTCAGTCATGTCTGACTCCTAGCAACCCCATGGACTGCAGCCTACCAGGCTCCTCCGTCCATGGGATTTTCCAGGCAAGAGTACTGGAGTGGGGTGCCATTGAGATGAGTCCAATTGTTGCAGTAGTTTGAGCATTCTTTCACATTGCCTTTGGGATTGGAATGAAAACTGACCTTTTCCAGTCCTGTGGCCACTGCTGTTTGTTTTCCAAATTTGCTGGCATATTGAGTGAAGCACTTTCACAGCATCATCTTTCAGGATTTGAAATAGCTCAACTGGAATTCCATCACCTCCACTAGTTTTGTTCGTAGTGATGCTTCCTAAGGCCCACTTGACTTTGCATTCTAGGATGTCTGGCTCTAGGTGAGTGATCACACCAATGTGGTTATCTGGGTCATGAAGATCTTTTTTGTAGTTCTGTGTACTCTTGCCACCTCTTCTTAATATCCTCTGCTTCTGTTAGGTCCATACCATTTCTGTCCTGTATTGTGACCATCTTTGCATGAAATGTTCCCTTGGTATCTCGAATTTTCTTGAAAAGATCTCTAGTCTTTCCCATTCTATTGTTTTCCTCTATTTCTTTGCACTGATCATTTAGGAAGGCTTTCTTCTCTCTCCTTGCTATTCTTTGGGAACTCTGAATTCAAATGGGTATAACTTTCCTTTTCTCCTTTGCCTTCACTTCTCTTCTTTTCTCAGCTATTTGTAAGGCCTCCTGAGACCACCATTTTGCCTTTTTACATTTCTTTTTCTTGGGAATAGTCTTGATCACTGCCTCCTGTACAATGTCACGAACCTCCATCCATAGTTCTTCAGGCACTCTATCAGATCTAATCCCTTGAATCTATTTGTCACTTCCACTGCATAGTCGTAAGTGATCTGATTTAGGTCATATCTGAATGGTCTAGTGATTTTCCCTACTTTCTTCAATTAAGTCTGAATTTGGCAATAAGGAGTTCATGATCTGAGCCATAGTCAACTCCTGGTCTTGTTTTTGCTGACTGTATAGAGTTTTTCCATTTTTGGCTGCACTTTATAATGAGTTAAAGGCTGGGCTCAAGCTATTGCTAAGGAGAAGAGGGAATGGAGACTTAAGACGTTTCAATTTTGCACTTCTATTTACAGTTTCAGAAATATTTTCAAGGGTAGTCTTACATTCTCTCAAGAAATACTGTGTGTGAGGAAGTCTCCAGACCCTAATTATCCTTTTTTCATTGATTCAATTGTTTTGAGACTGTTACTTTGACCTTATAGAAAACCATTGTGTTACAGGATAACAAACTGTAAACAGGACATGTTAATGCCATCTGTAGTTCAGTTCACTTCAGTGATTCAAATGGGTACATCTTTCCTTTTCTCCTTTGCCTTTAGCTTCTCTTCTTTTCTCAGCTATTTGAAAGGCCTCCTCAGACAGCCATTTTGCCTTTTTGCATTTCTTTTTCTTGGGGATGGTCTTGATCATTGCCTCCTATACAATGTCATGCCTCCGTTCACAGTTCTTCAGGTACTCTGTCTATCAGATCTAATCCCTTGAATCTGTCACTTCCACTGTATAATCATAAGGGATTTGATTTAGTTCATACCTGCATGGTCTAGTGATTTCACCTACTTTCTTCAATTTAAGTTTGAATATTGCAATAAGGAATTGATGATCTGAGCCACAGTCAGCTCCCGGTCTTATTCTTGCTGACTGTATAGAGCTTCTCCATCTTTGGCTGAAAAGAATATAATTAATCTGATTTTAGCATTGACCATCTGGTAATGTCCATGTGTAGAGATTTGTCTTGTGTTGTCGGAAGAGGGTGCTTACTATGACCAGTGCATTCTCTTGGAAAAACTCTGAACATGTAGAGTAATCTTCAAAAGTAGGCACCCTTCTAAATACCAAAATAAAAGCTATCTTGTTTTTAATTTCCAGGTTGAAATTACAGATGGCTTTGTTTACTTAATCACATTCAAGATCCTGAATCTCTGAACAATTTTGTGTGTCCTTTTTCTTGTCATGTTTTTGGACTTTCAGCAGATTAAACATCAATTACATAACCTGATTATAATCTTGGTTTTTTTCAGTTGTAGAAAAACAACCATCTAATGTGTTGTATGGTTTTATTTTCCTGAATTGAACCAGATGATTTATAAAAGAAGGAAAGAAAGGAAAGAAAAAAAGAAAAAGAGGCTGGCAATGAGGCCAGGAATTTCCACTTTACTGTTTACTGAACTTGTCAGCCATACATGAAGCTGAATTCACTAAAAAATCCATTTGGATAATACCTTTACTCCACGGAGTTTTATAAGAATACATCAAACTTCTCCAGCCTCTGAGTCCTTAAGTCCTGAAGTCCAGGGTTAGCATAGTCCCATTAACCTAATACTAGCAACTAGATTCTAAGCTCCCTTCCAAGCCCCTTCTAAGAAAGAAGAGGCACAGGATAGTCCACTAGTGATGAGGAAACAAGCCTAGAGACACCAGTTATACATTTTGTTCAAAGTCACCCACATGTAGCAGAGCTAGAATTAGGAAAAAAAAGTTTGAATCCTATCTTTCAGTCATTCAGCAATCATTGATACTTACTCTGTTCTATCCATTGAGAGTAAGGAGATATTCATGGCATAGCCTGTAAGAGTGATTCTTTAAAAATAATCTGTGTGCTTAATTTTACTTCCCTAAAACACTGGAATGTAGCTGACTGAACAATAAATTATTTTTAAAAACAAAAATATACCTTCAATTCTGGAATAAAATTTTTGTCACTTTCAAGGGCAATCACTCTGGCACCACTTTCAAGCAATGCTCGGGTGAGTACTCCAGGACCTAGCACATTAAAAGAACGAAAAGTTTATTTGCAAAAGAAACACCATAATCTTTTCCAATATCAAAGAAATTAGATGTTTTACCTGTATGATCTAATTTTAATTCTCACAACATCCCCAATGTAGATATTACACTCCTTATTTACATATAAAGAAATCGGGGATTAGACAGTCACTTTACTCCAACATCAAAACCGGTACGTGGTGCTGCATGGCTCTGAAAGCATTCCGTCAAAGAGTGAAAAACCTGCGCTCTTAATTACAATGTTCCACTACCTCTCAAGAAAAAAAACAAACAAAAAAGCTTGCCTCTAGCTTACCAGTTACTATTGGCTATCCGGATATTTTAATAGCAAAGGTACTGCGAAACCTAAACAGAACTTGAGAAGGAACTGGCAACCCACTCCAGTATTCTTGCCGGGAAAATCCATGGATGGAAGAGCCTGGTGGGCTACAGTCCATGGGGTCGCAAAGAGTCGGACACGACTGAGCAACTTCACTCCACTTCACTTCAAACAGAACTTGACTGCTCGTGATAGGAAATGGTGCTTTAAAAAAAATTATTCTTCAGTAAGTCTATAAATCTTGTGTTCCCAGCATCCTGCTACGGTCTATGGAAAATGCACTAAAGAGATGAAAAGTTCTTTTGGAAAGATAGTGAAATCTAAGAGCATGTTTTATCAAAACATTTTGTAAACTGCAAATTGATACAGAAATATGGGAAGTCAGGATTAACACAGACCATAAAAGTTCCTTAAACGAAGGGGTCATGTTTCTGACAGTACGCAGACGTGAAAATGCATTCCGCGAGGGACTCACCTGGATTGCACTCCAGGATTAGCTGGCCAGCTTTTCGTTTTCCCCGCAGCGTGCGCACCACGGTCTCAGCCACTCTCGGACTGGTTACGTACCGCTTGGTCTCGGAACGGGACTTGTACAGGCGTGAAGACAATTTCCCAAATTCCACATCGGGCTTCAGTTGCGTATGAAAGTCATACAAGCCACGACAGTTCTCTGCCGGGACGTCCTTCCACCTCGCCACTCCGGAATTCAAAACGCAAAATCGCCCAGCGCGGGTAAACGCTGAAAGCGTCAGCCGAGAGGGAATTCCCGCCCCCGGGACCCACATTCTCACCCTCTAAGGCCTGTCCCAGGGTCGCCCAGGATCGTTACATTGTCGACGAACTCCATACAGGGCACACCCCACGTGCCACTTAGCCCTACTCCAGGACTAGGCCGGCGGAAGTAAACACTCCACCCTGTGCCTGCGAATGACCTCTCCGTCTTGCCTTTGCCGTCACTTCCGTTTCCGTGCCGGCGCAGACGCCGGAGGACTGCGAGTGGACGGCCGGGGAGAGAGAAGGCCCGTCTAGGCGGTGTCTGAACTGGGACTCTATGGTCGTCTGCCCTCTGTGCCTCCTCTCTAGCCGTCCGCGCTCTATGCTCCGCGGTCCCTGGCCGCCGGCCGCCCTCCCGCCTGCCGGGAGGGGTGAGCAGAAGGAGGCGGGGCGGGAAGGCGAGAGGTGTCTCCTCCACCCGACCGGCGGGAGACCTGAGCAACCTCTGTGACAGCTCGTCGGCCGCCATGTCAGCGAGCGGGGCTGGAAACAGATTCGGCGCCCGGCGGTAGCTCTCCTTGCGTCTCCTGTTCCTAGGTAAGGAGAGGAAGAGCGAGATGCAGGAGACCGGCCGGCTGGCGGCCGAGGGGAAAGCCATTGGGACCCCCCCTCGTTCCTTCCCCGGCGCTGTCCTCCTCTGGCATCGCCGCCTCTGCCCTCCGGGCGCGGTGGAGCCCCGTTCCCTCACCTCCGCCCCTTCTCCGCTCCCCTGTTTTCCTCTTTTTCTCTCGCCGCCTTGGCCTCTCCCTGCGCCGCGCGCCCATTTCTCCCTCCCTAGGGCACTCGCGCCAGAGGTCCTCCGTCGCCCGGCTGCCCGCGGAGCCTGCGGCTTCCTCTGCGCTTCTGTTCCTTTTCATTCTGTTGCCCACAGTCTCCACCTCTGCGGGTGATTTGTATTTTCCTTCATACCTGTTCCCCGCCTCGCCTCACCACTTAGGCTGTCAAGAAGCACCTAGTGCCTCCCATTCCTCCCTCCGGGCCAATATATACCTTTGTTTTATTTTTATTTGCGTGTTGTTAAAGATGTAAAAGTTAAGACTTAAAGAAGAAAAATGTAAAAGCTTAGCATTTCTTCCTAGGCTTGGAAACATAAAGGTCTTAGAATGCTTATGTTGTTGCTTTTGTAAACTTAGTCCAACACATCTTACTGTGGAATGCAATTTAAAAGAGAGATTCCAAAGACTCTAAAAATAGGATGCCCTAATGGAAAATTTGGCAGTCTTTTTAACCTCTTAGGCAGTGTTAGAAGCCTCAGTTCTTTGAGAGTGATTTCAGTGTTTAAGGATTATACTCAAGAGCTTTACCAGCATCACTCTTTGTACCAAGGCAGGAAGCTGCAGGCATTCAACTTCCTATTTTAAAATATGCACCATCCTTTCTGCATACTTTACTGGCCGCGTAATTGATCTTGGCATTTTAAATGCACAAGGAAAAGGTTTCTAAGGAATGTATCACTTAGCAAATAGAAGTCTGAGGGTTTACTCAGCTGGTAAATATCAAATGGAGAAGGAATTGGTGGCCAACTGTGATCTTTTCCGATTATAAATTTGTTAGGACAGCATAGAAAGTATCTTCTCAACTGTTGTGGAGCCCAGGGGACCCTTTGGTCTTAATTTTTAAAAATTCTTTTTAAAATGGGATTTTGCCATTGACAGTTCTCCAGAAGTTATTATTCTTGCACCCTCTGAATACCTGAGTGAACACCAGACCTGCCCCCCATCCTTTTACTGAGCTGTCCCCTCTCTCGTTATAAAAATATTTTTGTAGATTCAGAAATATGCAAGCTCTGGAGGTCTAAATATTGTTAAAGCAGAAGTGTTACAGTAAAAGAAGAAATAGTTCATTTAGAGAACTATATGGTTCAATTTCTCACTTTTAAAATATACTTTTAAAAATTGTGGTAATACTTTTCTTAAATACTTTTCTTAAAATTTGGTTTCTTCATAATATTCAGCCCTGGAGAAAATGATGTCACTTTTAATTTTGCTTTTGAGTGGTGTTATTCTCTTCTGATTTTGGAGAAGAGAATTAGGTTATGATAAGTATCTCCCCTTTTATAGTGTTAATAGTGGTTTGTTTGAGGTTGTAGATGCTTAAACAACACAAGAGACAGAATATTACATATTTTATTTTTCTGAGGTCCCAGTTGCTAGAAATGAAAGAAATGTCCATTTTACTTTAAAGATGAACCTTATAATCAGCATTCAGACCTACTTTATTAGAAAAACCTTGGTTGTTTATTCCCCATCTTATTTTCTTAAGAAGTATAGTTTTTGCATCTGGTACTATTTTTGCCTTTTTGAAAATATCTCTTTGGTGTCAGTCAAAGTGATTCCACTATTTTAAAGTTTTTTCTATTGTTACCTCAATTTAACTGATAAAGAAGCCAAAATACTTCTTTTCTTTTGACTTTTATGTTACTGTTGTGATTGGGAAATGCCAGGTGGTAAAAGTTTGTTGTCAGAATTAAGGCTGTGGATCTACAGTAGTACTGTCCAATAGAAATACAAGGCATTAGTACACGAGCAATTTAAAGGTTTTTAGTCACATTACGAAAAAAATAGGTAGGGTTAATTTCAACATGTTTTATTTAATCCTATATATATCATTTCAACAAGTGATCTGTTTTAAAAGTTAACAGTGAGATATTTTACATTCTTTCATACTGAGTCTGTGAAATTTCGTGTGTATTTTACATTTATGCTACATTTGAATTCTGACGCTACTGGTCTTAGCTTGTGGCTAAGACCTTATTGGCTAGCATGTTATCTATAGGATTTCTGTGTGATTCTTAAGATGTTTTCTTATCCTAAGAGTCTGGGGTAAATTCTGTGAGGCAAATTTAAAAATCCTTTTCCTGAAGTGCTGCGATATTCAAACTGAGATGATTCTAAGCAGGATGAAAGCCCTGGAGGGTCTCTTCCTCTTAGTGTTTACTGTGTTAATACTGAGGATGATAAACAGGTTGCCCTGTGCTTGTTTAGTGAGGGTCATAAGATGTATAGAGTGCTCAGTCATTTCCTGGGGTGTCATTGTTGCAGTTATTTACATCTGCATGTCAACAGTGTGTCAAGGAACTGTATGAGTCTTTGTCTACTAAGTCTGTTGGCATTAAGTAGGGAGAACCTGAAGACATACAAGAAGTTTGAACTTTATGGTGAACAGGTAGAATTATCTGCTTTTGGAGACATGTCAAGAAGTTTGAACTTTATGGTGAACAGGTAGAATTATCTGCTTTTGGAGACATGTTCTGAAGCAGTTTCAGGTATGGCTAAGAGTTTTGTGTATGTGCTTCTCTATATGATGGTGTTATCAAAGGAAAGATAAAACCTTTTTAGCAAAAATTAGGAAGGAAGAGGGTATGTTTTTTGACTCCCAAACACTGGGAGTAGCAGCAAAACACAAATGTATATGGTGGTTTGGGTAAGCTATAAAAGAAATATGGCAGTTTTTAGAGAAAGCTCCTGACATATTGACTAGGAATGTGTTTTAACTTGTTTTTGCAACAGAGGTGGTGATTTACATGGAACGCCTCTTGTTCAGAGCTGTTAGGACTGAAAGATAGCCCTGTTGGAAGGGTAACTGCAGCTCACAGACTTCTGTGGGTTACTATGATCCTTCATTGTTCTTATCCTGATGTCTGTATTCTGTTAAACTTACCTAAATACTATTTTAGCCGAATGGTTTTACATTTACACTTAATGTCAAAATGTTCTTGAAGGATTAATTATATTCATTGTAATTTAATGTGAGAAACTTGCCTCCTCCACAACTTTTATGGTACCTGATCAGTAAACAAATTCCTTCTGTAAAATCTAGTCAGTATAGACCTAGCACAGTGTTGGTAGTGTGTGCAGTATTAAAGGATCAGGGACAGATTTGGGCAAGGGATAGTTACTGGTTCGGAGAAGGCAATGGCACCCCACTCCAGTACTCTTGCCTGGAAAATCCCATGGGCGGAGGAGCCTGGTGGGCTGCAGTCCATGGGGTCACTAAGAGTCGGACACGACTGAGTGACTTCGCTTTCACTTTTCACTTTCATGCACTGGAGAAGGAAATGGCAACCCATTCCAGTGTTCTTGCCTGGAGAATCCCAGGGACGGGGGAGCCTGGTGGGCTGCAGTCCATGGGGTCACTAAGAGTCAGACACGACTGAGTGACTTCGCTTTCACTTTTCACTTTCATGCACTGGAGAAGGAAATGGCAACCCACTCCAGTGTTCTTGCCTGGAGAATCCCAGGGACAGGGGAGCCTGGTGGGCTGCCGTCTATGGGATCGCACAGAGTCGGACACTACTGAAGGGACTTAGCAGCAGCAGTTACTGGTTGTTGCTTGTTTCATGAGAGGTGCATGCATGTTATGTAGGAAAATGTAGGATTTCATTTGTTTTTAAATATAGGTGGCTATCCGTTGCTACCATTTTAGTTGGATAAGAGGAAATACACTGTTTTGTTCCTACAAATTAGCCTTAGCTAATTTTTCTTTAGTCAATTAAGGATGAATAATTGATAGTCTGGCAATTTGCTTTTTTTTTTTTTTTTTTTTCAGTTTTATTTTTGGCTGTGCTGGGTCTTCGTTGCTGCATGGGCTTTTCTCTAGATGTGGCAGGCTGGAGCTACTCTCTAGTTGTGGTGCATGGGCTTCGTTGCCCCATGGCATGTGATATCTTCCTGGATCAGGGACTGAACCTGTATCCCCTGCATTGGCAGGCAGATTCTTAACCACTGGACCACCAGCAGAGTCCTGAAAGATTTTTAAAAAGCTCAATTTAAGTGGCCTCTATGAGGATTATATTTTTACTGAAAAGTTCTACATTCAATAATCTATGTCTCAGTACTCTTATGAGTGTGTTCTTTTGTTTAGGGCCTTGAAGATTCTTGTGAATATAGGCTTCTCTTTATTTATGGATCATTCCTTTGGGGGGAAATTATATTTCCTTTTAACCAAGGGATACTTTTTAAAAATGCATTTGAAATAACTTTTGGAATATTCTTTAATAAAAAGTAAAAAAAAAAATCATATCTGAACAATCTTTAAAAAAAGCAATACATCATTAAAAAGTTCTGAATCTTATAATAGCTTGAGATTTCTTAAATTGTTTTGGTCACAGTTTTCAGATTCTGCTCTTTACCATATTTGGAGATGGAAACTTTTTGCCTTTATATGACCTCCTCCCTGCCATCTCTTAGGGCCTCCCCCCAGACCCCCACCCCGTTCATCATCATTAGCCACGTGGAGAGGAAAGGTAGTGTGTGTGTGTCAAAATACAGTTCGAGATTATTTTTCCCTTTGACTGTAGGACAAATTTTTTTTAAATGACAGATTTAGTCATTTTTATTAACATCGGAGCATTTGATATTTTAATTAACTGTACCTAAGAGATTTTAAGGGTTTCCCTGGTACCTCAGATGGTAAAGAGTCTCCCTGCAGTGCAATCCCTGGGTTGGAAGATCCCCTGGAGAAGGAAATGGCAACCCACTCTAGTATTCTTGCCTGGAAATTCCCAAGAAGAGAGGAGGTTAGCAGTCTACAGTCGATGGAGTCGGGAAGAGTCGGACAGGACTGGGCAACTTCACAAGAGATTTTAGGAATTAACAGTATCTTGTGATTCAGTTCAGTCGCTCAATCGTGTCTGACTCTTTGTGACCCCATGGACTGCAGCACGCTCGGCTTCCCTGTCCATCCCCAACTCCCGGAGCTTGCTCAAACTCATGTCCATTGAGTCGATGGTGCCATCCAACCATCTAATCCTCTGTCATCCCCTTCTCCAGCCCTCCATCTTTCCCAGCATCGGGGTCTTTTCCAAGGAATCTGTTCTTTGCATCAGGTGGCCAAAGTATTGGAGTTTCAGCTTTGCATCAGTCCTTCCAGTGAATATTCAAGACTGATTGCCTTTGGGATGGACTGGTCTGATCTCCTAGCAGTCCAAGGGACTCTCAAGAGTCTTCTCCAACACATAGTTCAAAAGCATCAATTCTTTGGCGCTCAGCATTTTTTTATAGTCCAACTCTCACATCCATCCATGACTACTGGAAAAACCATAGCTTTGACTAGATGGACCTTTGTTGGCAAAGTAATGTCTCTGCTTTTGAATATGCTATCTAGGTTGGTCATAACTTTTCTTCCAAGGAGCAAGCATCTTTTAATTTCATGGCTGCAGTCACCATCTGCAGTGATTTGGGAGCCCAAAAAGATAGAGTCTGTCACTGTTTTCCCATCTATTTGCCATGAAGTGATGGGACCAGATGCCATGATCTTAGTTTTCTGAATGTTGGAGCCTCATCAAGAGGCTGTTTAGTTCTTTGCTTTCTGCCATAAGGGTGTGTCATCTGCATATCTGAGATTGATATCTCTCCTGGCAACTTTGATTCCAGCTTGTGCTTCATCCAGCCCAGCATTTTGCATGATGTACTCTGTGTATAAGTTAAATAATCAAGAGTGACAATATACAGCCTTGACATACTCCTTTCCAGATTTGGAACCAGTCTGTTGTTCCATGTCCAGTTCTAACTGTTGCTTCTTGACCTGCATACAGATTTCTCAGGAGGCAGGTAAGGTGGTCTGGTATTCCCATTTCTTGAAGAATTTCCAGTTTGTTATGATCCACACAGTCAAAGGCTTTGGCGTAGTCAGTAAAGCAGAAGTAGTTATTTTTCTGGAACTCTCTTGCTTTTTTGTAATTGCCGTAGCTATTAAATCCTCTTATAAGAATACTGATTTTTTTAGAAAACTACTACCTGAATAAATAATTACATTTTTTCCTATGTTTGCTACATCTTGAAAACCCAGTGAAATAGATGGCTATGGTTTTGTAATTTGAATGAAGGCAAACAACCATTTTGAAGAGCCTTTTATGTTATAGATTTTTAGGTAAATAGTTTCCTTAAAAGATGTGAACTTTATAATAACATAAAGAATGCTGTTGTTCCTGGATACTGGAGAGCATACCACTTGTATTTTTAATTTATGCATGCATTGTTTTTCTTGTTCACTGTTTCTCTCTTCTGCAGGTATTAACACTGTACAGATAAATCTTAAAAGTAATTATTAAATGAACTGAAACATCTTCCTTTAAGATTTTTCAGCAAGGATTTATTTTTGTGAATTTGCATTTTATTTATTGAATCCTCATGGAGTTTTTTTTTTCCCTCTTATGAAGCACCGAAGATTAGATTTTTGTTTTTTCCACTGTGGGGATGAAAAGGTTTTCTTAAGTCAGGTCTCAGAAGGATTCATAGCAAGTAACAGACTTGATTTCCTCCCTCATGTTCAACCCAAATTAAAAGAGGGATGGAATTTTGTAGAAACTATGCTGATTAGAAAATTGCAAAGTTTAGTTTCCTGAGGAAAAGACTTTGTATCCATTTGTGACTTCTTAATCCAAAATCAGTCATTAAGCTTTATTTTCTTCAACAGTTTACAAAGTAATCACTAGGGTCCTTTTGCTTCAATAGTTAAAAAAAAAAATTGTTCTGGAGTTCTTTGTTATTCCAATTAGAGTTTATACCTATAGCATTGCATCAGCACTGTAAAGAGCCAAAATGAGAAGCAATGTCGTGTGACTTCTTTGATCATATAATTAAATGTTTTGTAAGATGAAATGGTTTGTCTTATTAGTCTTACAGTTGAACCCTAGTTTAAAATTGACCTAATAGGTCTTATGTCAACCAAAGTTCATATTTTTGCTAGCCAGATAAAGATCTATTTCAAATTAACCTAAAGTAAACTATTTAATTCAGGAGATAATTTTTTATTATATCAGGTACCCTCTTGGTTAATTATAATTTTGTGGATTTTGATGCCTACAGCCTTTTTGTCCTCTTTCAGCTGTTTACCTGGGGAAAACCTAGGGATTCCCTAGTAAATCATGACAGGTCTTTGATGCTTAAGAGTATGGCTTACCTTCCCTGACAGCCTCCAAGAGTAAATGTGTGTGTGCGGAAACTTATGAGCAAAAATTCTGCTTCAGAAACACTTACCTACAGTGATGAAACAGATATTCTAAGACTGTCTTAAAATGACAGTTTCCATGTACTTGTATAAAACTTTGCATAAAACTGTATATTTTGCTGGAGAGTTTTCATTTTGTTCCAGTGCTTCGGAGTATGTAAAAAAATGTCCAGAAAAATATCTCCTCTAGTTTATTCTGCCTAGCTTCACCTTTTGGTTTTCTCCTATTCTGTCTTCCATGTAAAGTTCAAAAGTCAGAATAGGTCATGGTTTAGTATAACGTTGGCGGTGGGGGTGGGGGTGGGGGGGTGG
>NW_011494889.1:5662814-5700841 GCF_000754665.1 Bison bison bison | reverse complement strand
TTTCTTTTTTCCTCTCTTTCTTCTCTATTACAGAAGTAGTTGTGCTCCATAGAGGGGAAGGGGGAAGGAAGCTAAATTTTAATTTAAGGAAAACATGGCTTTTCAAAAAATTAGTGTTTTTTCCTGTAATGAAAGTTGAACAGAAGCTTTAATTTAGCAGTCAGAATCCATTGACCTCTCTTGTCCTACCTTTGATGTCTGGTGGACTTGCCAGGAAGAAACTTTGGGTACAAGTGTTAGCAATACTGCTTGGGAAACGAGTTCTTGGGGCAAGGAATAGTGAGTGACTTTATTCAGAAAGCCAACAGACTGAGAAGGTGATGAACTAGGTTCCCAAAGAACCATTCCTCCAGTTAGAGGTCAGGCTTCTTTTTACCGAAAGGAGTGTGCCTGTGGTTGGTCTCTGGGAACTTTTCGGTATGGAAATCCTTTGTTCTTGCAGCTTTCCAGGTAGCCAGTCACAGTGTTCCTATAAACCTCCAGCCAGACAGATGTTATTTTTTATCCCTATGTGAATAGGAAAGTGTTTTTACCTTTAGAGATCAGAGTCTTGAGATTAGGCTATCCTGTATGTTTTAGGCTATTGGCAACATTGTAAACTTCTGGCAAAAACAATAGAATACAAAAAGTTAAAGAAGAAGAAATAGATCCAATAGGATGTCAGATTTGTTCTTCTCTATTACACAGGGAAACTTTGCACTAATATGAGACAGTGCTAGAAATATATACACATATATATTGTATTTATTATATATATAATTTATTTGGCTGTGCCATGCAGCTTGTGGGATCTTAGTTCCCCAATCAAGGATTGAACCTGGGCCCTCAGTAGTTAAACCACTCAGGCCTAACTAACTAGTGGACTGCCAAGGAATTCCTGCTAGCATAAATATAATAGTGTCTCTTTTGTCATAGGTGTTCCTTTAGGGAATATTCTCCACTGAAATAAAATACCTTGGGGAAAAATCATATTCTATCAGCAGTCTTTCAAAGCATTGCAAGTTATCTTCCTCTGAGACAGGTTTTTTCTGTACTGGTTTTTTTTTTATTCGTTTCTAAGAATTTCTTACCTAGAATAAGCTGCCTTACTCTGGAATTTTTTTTTTCCCCAAACCTCCATCAAAATATTTCTCTTGAATGGCTGACAGTGAGAAGGCATATTCACTTTTGCACCTATCTCCGTTCTTGCCTTCCTAGTAACTTTTGGTACGCTGGAGATATAAATTAGCATGTCACCGTTGTGTCACATCACGGTAAGAATTAATATCATTAATGTTTATTTAGATATTTTATTATAGGAGAGGAAAACAGTATCTACCTATTTGACATGGATAAAATACAATCTCTGAAAACAGTCAGAGTTTTTTAACCTTGGGTCCAAGAACAGGCTTCAAGGGGTCTGTGAGCCACCTGAAATAACTCTCAAAACTTAGTGGTAGTATATGTGCATTTTTTTTTTAATGTGTATTTTTCTGAGGAGACATTTTTTGTCAGATTCTTCAAAGGGTCCATGACCCAGAATAGGATAAGACTCACAGAATTAATTTGAGCTTGGTTATAAATTGCTAATCCTTATAAGCAGCTATAGTTTTATAAACATTCCTATATATATGCTTTATTTTTTTGGTAATATTTTATTTATGACAAAAATAATTTAATAAATTATTTTATAAGAAAAGGCACAGTGATTCATTTTTAAAAAACAAATCTTCCTCAAATATCTTACCTTTTATTTTGAATGCCTTTACACAGTTCTGTCGTTACTTTGTTTGTTTTTAAAATTTGTTTACCACCTGTGCATTTTACAGAAAGATGATTAATTCTTAGTGGTTGAATTTTTCCTGGCAGTTCAAAGAGTTGTTCATAAACTCAGAATCAGGATAAAGGAAAGCTGCATTTTATGAGGCTCCCCTACCCAGTGAGAGGAATGCATTCACAGATAGGTTGATTATATACGCATGCTCCTGAGGAAGTAGAAAAAAGTAAGAAACTGGGTACAAGTAGAAAGATTACCCTTGAACAGCAGATAGAAACATTGTACTACTGAGATAAGAAGGGGAAATAACTGATTACCAACTGACATCTGGTAACTTCTGTTTACCTGTGGCCCAGTTGAGACTGCTGAGCTAGGAATAGGAAGAGGACTGGAGGCCAGTGGTGAAGGTTAGTGTCGCTCTCGGAATGTGGTTCTGGGACTAATTGGGGAAGAATGTCAGGCCAGCATTGAGGCTGCACCTGATGTTGGAAGGATACTGCTTTTATAGTTTCCAATCTGCATAGTTATGATTTTCTTTAGCGCCTGGGTATAAGAGCAGAGAAGGTGGTCAGGTTGATCAGGCCTGGGGTTTATAGGGTCAGTGCAGTAGATGCATAAGATAACAAAGGAAGTAGCTAGAGATGATACATGAATTCAGTGCTTGAAAAGAAAGAATGCCAGGAGTCTGACTAATGTTTAAAAAAAAAGAAAGAAAATGCAGGAGTCTGGAGTTTTCACTTTGTTTTTTAATAATTTAATTTTGTTCTTTTTTTTCTTTTCGTTTTGTCCATGATGCATTACCTGTGGGATCTCAGTTCCCCAAGTAGGGACTGAACCCAGGCCTTGGCAGTGAAAGCCTAGAATCCTAATCACTTGGCCACAAGGGAACTCCTGAGTCTGGAGTTCTTGATATGGTTGAACTGGGTAATGGTAGTGAGGTAATGACAGTAAAGATTGAAGTTAGAAAGAATAGGAATTTAGAACCAGACAATGGGATATTGGTAGTTGGAGATAGGCAGACTCACCTGAGATGAATACAGTGTTTTGATGTGCAGGGAGACTCACCTGAGATGAATACAGTGTTTTGATATGCAGTAAAATCTAAGACTAGGGTGACAGTTGCTAAATTGACCAGACAATAATGTCGTTATAGATTTTTGAGACACAAAGATACATGCATTCCATAAATCTGTTAAGTCACTGTTTTTCCTATGTAGAACACAAAGATAGTGTATTCTTTTTTAAAATTTTATTAGTATTTTTAAATTAATTTTTATTGGAGTATCATTGCTTTTCAAACGTAGTGTTTTCTGAACAGTAATCTGCCTCTGGCTTATGAGAGAAAACCTTAATTAAAAGTAAACATATCAGCCTAAACTCATTTTGAAATTTCATAACTTCTGAAATGATAAAATTAATAAATTTTTACCTTTTGTTCAAAAGGGGACTAGAGAGTAAACTGGAGAGCTCCTAGCTTAGGTTTATAATTTTAAAATACTGTTAAAATGGTTTTGTTCTTTATTCTAGTTGAATTGATAGGTTGATTTTAATCTGATATCCATTTAAACCTGCACATTAAAATGTCCATATATGCTGTGGTGAATAGTTTTGAAATATGGTAGCTCATCAATGACCTTGAACCTAGCATTAGTTCCTATTAGTTCATTGGCTAATGTTTGAGCCCATAGGTCCCAGGTGTTCTTGGAAGGACTGATGTTGAAGCTGAAACTCCAATACTTTGGCCACCTGATGCGAAGAGCTGACTCATTAGAAAAGACCCTGATGCTGGGAAAGATGGAGGGCAGGAGGAGAAGGGGACGACAGAGGATGAGATGGTTGGATGGCATCACCGACTCAATGGACATGGGTTTGGGTAAACTCTGGGAGTTGGTGATGGACAGGGAGGCCTGGCGACCTGCTGTTATGGGGTCGCAAAGAGTGGGACACGACTGAGCAAATGAACTGAACTGAGCCCATAGGTGATCAGAATTATACTAAGTACTGTGTGAAATGCAATAAAAATGAGCCCTTTCACCAAAACATTTGATGAAAAATACAAATCTCAAATATATACAGGTAATTTTTTAAGAAAAGGAAGGAAATTTACATGAAAACTTTTTTTGGTTTTGTCTAACTTATAGTTAATTTACTAAGTATTTTGTAGAATTTATTTCTTCATTTTTCCAGAATTTTAAATGCAACCTTTTTGACCTAGGGTTTGGTAAACATAATAGGGAAGAGTTATGTAACAGTTTAGATGAATTCATTTCTAAGATCTGTAGTGTTCCGTCCGCCATAGAGGTTTCTACTTTGTGCCCTTGAGAACTGGCCTTGTAGCAACTCCTGTTTCTGTAGGTTATTGGCAAATATACCCAGTGATTATTTGCTGCTCTAAAATAGGGTCTTAAAGCAATGAGAGTCCTTTGAGATAGTGGATAAAAGCAGTTTCCAAAAGAAAAAAAAAACACATTTATTACATGATATAATGCATTTTAAAGTGACTGTCTTTCTCAATGTTAAGTACACAGAGCACTTAATAAATTGGCTGTTTTTAATTTGCTAAACTTTGTGATAACCTTGTATTTATTTGGATTATTTGTAAAGAGGTGAACAGTATTAATATATGGATTCACTGTGTAGCATTCTTAGGAGTTATTAAAAAATGTTGTGTCTTTGATTCAGTGCTTTAACGTTTTTCTTGAATAGAAAAAATATTGTGTGTTAGAAATACAGAAAGTAACACAGAAAACAAATACAGCAAAATACAGAAAAGTATAAAAAAAAAATTGTACTCCCATCAGCCAACAGCAAGAACTGTGAACATTTCTATATATGTACTTTCAGTGTCCCTGGAGTGTGTGTAGGCATAATTGAAATCATATTTATGATTTTAAGTTACATTTATTATAGATTCACAATGTGCACATTTTGTGGTGGTGTAACATCTAAGGTATAAGCTAATTTATTTAATCATTCCCCTGAAAGTGAAAGTCGTTCAGTCGTGTCTGACTCTTTGTGACTTACAGTCTATGGAATTCTTTAGGCCATAATACTGGAGTGGGTAGCCTTTCCATTCTCCAGGGGATCTTCCCAACCCAGGAATCAAACCCAGGTCTCCCACATTGCAGTTAGATTCTTTACCAGCTGAGCCACAAGGGAACCCCAAGAATACTGGGGTGGGTAGCCTATACCTTCTCCAGAGGATCTTCCCGACCCAGGAATCAAACCTGGGTCTCCTGCATTGCAGGTGGATTCTTTGCCAACTGAGCTATCAGGAACATGTTATGAAATTGTTTTCTGATAAATTGTACCAGTTTATATTTGAACTGAACAGCATGTGACGATGCCTATATTTCAGTAGAAAATTGTTGTTGTTTATTCACTAATCATGTCTGACTCTTCTGCAACCCCATGGACTGTAGCCGTCCAGGAGCCTCAGGCTCTCAGAGAAGCCTGGCAGGCTACAGTCCATGGGGTTTCAAACGTGTCAGACCTGACTTCGCAACTAAACAACAACAACAGAGGGCAGTGTGAGTTGAAAGGGCAACTTCAGTAGGCCTCCAGCTACTTCTTAGACTTTTCCCATCCACCCAACCTATCACACTCATTTTTCTCTAACAACTCCTAGTCTTTGTACTGTAGTGCCTGTCCTGTCCCGCCTCTCTTTATTGTCCATCTGTCTAATTTTTCCTTCTTAATCTTTGTTTCAATCTTTTCTCCTCTGTCTTTTCCTGTATGGGAGGGCTACCCAGCCAGAACAACAGAGCAGAGCAGTCTATTTTCTGCTGGCAGGGTCACTCAAGAGAGAAAGGTGGCTGAGACAGTTAAGCTTAGGTATTACCAAATTTACCAAACTGATAAATCAGTTTACCTCCCCAGAGATGAATCCAAAGGAAGACATCAGGGGTGAGGGAAGTTTCTTCATAACTCTCAGTATTTATAGTAACCTTGCCACATTCTTAGTGATTAAAAAACATATATTAGCATATGTTCAATGCCTTAAAAAATTTTTTTTCTGAGAACATGAATAATACAACTTACAGCTCAGTAAATAATAACCCACTTAAAAATTGGGTAGAGGATGTGAATAGACATTTCTCCAAAGACACAAATGACCAATAAATACATGGAAAGATGCTCAAGATCATTAGCCGTCAGGGAAATGCAAATCAAAACTATGTATACTACTTCATATCTGTAGATAAAGAAATTGTAGCCTTGTATGTTGCTGGTAAGAGTGTAAAATGGTACGCCCTCTGTGGAAAAAATAGGATGCCTTCTCAGTAACTTAAACATCAAATTAGCATATGACTCATAATTCCATTCCTAGGTACACATTGAAAAGAACTGAAAACAGATGTTAAAAAACAACCCGAAAGCTTATATAGGAATGTTTGTAGCAACATTATCCATAATAGCCAGATAGTAGACACAACCCAAATATCCATCAACTGATGAATAGATAAAGTGGTAAACCGATATAATGGAATGTTATTTGGCAATAAAAGAAATGCAGTATTGATAATATGCTACAACATGGATATGCCTTGAAAATATTATGCTAAGTGAAAGATGATAGTTATGAAAACCACATATTATATGACTCTCTTGATATGAAATATTCAGAATGGATTGATCATAGAGAAAGAAAGTAGACCAGTGGTTGCCTAGAGCTGGCTGGGTGAGCTGAGAGAATGGGAAGTGACTACTAATGGGTACGTGGGTATTGGGGAGCAAGGAGGTTCTTTTTGGAATGATGAAAGTGTTCCAAAATTTATTGTGACATATGTGCACAACTTTGTGACTATACTGAAAACGGTTGACTTACACATTTTAAATGTGTAAATTCTGTGGTATGTGAGTGATATCTCAATAAAGCTATCATTTAAAAGCTCAGTTGGAAAAAAAATGCATATTTATCATAGAGAATGTATAAAACATAGAGAAGTACAAAAAGAAAAAAACCGTTAGCATTTAAAAATTTTCCTGTTTTCATTTTTATGATAAGATAAAAGCAAATGCTGCTGCTGCTGCTGCTGCTGCTGCTAAGTCGATTCAGTTGTGTCCAACTCTTTGCGACCCCATAGATGGGAGCCCACCGAGCTCCTCTGTCCCTGGGATTCTCCAGGCAAGAATACTGGAGTGGGTTGCCATTTCCTTCTCCCAAAAGAAAATAGCATAAGCTTATTCAAGATCATCATGAACACTGCCATAAAACAACTTTCTGCTATGGGATTTCAGTGCTCAAATTTCTTTTTATAATCACCTGGTAAAATTAATAAGTTACGTCTTTGGAGCAACATTATAGCATGTTGTAAAAACAAAGGTTTCTCAGTAGAGAAAACTGGTGGGAAAGCTGAGTCTTAAGGTGCTCATGGTAAATAGATATGCTGAACTCGAAGGAACCTGTGTTATCACAGTGAATACCAAATTCAGGTTATGAATAAACATTTAATTTTTGCAGAGCAGCATCATACATCATATTAAATTAATGTTAATGTTAATATTATTGGTGTTTTTATTGCTTGTATTAATTTTAAATTTTGTTTTGGTTTAATAATTGTATTGGAGTTATAAACACATAATTCTGTTTTTACATCTTTTAATTTTAAGTAAAAATAATTTGTCAGTTCATAAGGACTATCATAATTATTTCTTTTAATAGCCATTCAAGAGGAATAATGGCATAAATAGTTAGAATTAAAAGGGCCCATGATTTTATTGCTGAAGAAATTAAGGCTCAGAGGGGTTTCTTGTTCAGGCTTTTCAAACAAGTTTAGGGCTTGGTTAGAATTCAGATTTCAGTATTTGTAGCCTAATTTTTTTTCTCATATGCTTTTATCACTTTTTTCTTTTGACTTATTCTCAATTATTATTGCCTTCTCTTGTGATTTCTTTCTTTCATACATGCTTTGTCACCTCAAATAGAACACTTTTGGACACAATTACACCTCAGTTCTTTTTGTCCTATGCTCCTCTTCACCCCGCCCCACCCTGCTCCACCCGCAGTGTACACTGCACTGAGCCTGGTGTTAGATACTTAGTTGGCTCTCGGTAGATGTTAATAAAGGGTTTTAACTTTGCCTTCTGGGAGCCATGGAAACTTGGCCTTCAAAATTCAAGCTTGGGCCAGAGTGCAAACCTTTGGAAGTCTTGTTCTAATATGGAGCAAATAAAGTAACACTTTTTCCATAAAATATTGATTTTGGGTTTTGTTTTTTTTCTCTGGTCACACTGAACCAGCCCTCTCAGCAATGAGAGCAAGGAGTCCTAACCACTGGCCACCAGAGAATTCTCTTAATTCAGTTCTTAGCTTTGTAGAAGGTATCCTACCCTCTGTTGTTGATGGATCATTGCAAAGTTGTAGGTTTTTTAAAATATTGCTAAGTTGGACATCTTCCTTTTAGTAACTAAAAGAACATGTACTAAAATGATTCAGGTGCAAATGTTTTTGTGGTTAAAACATCTTCACAATTGGCAATTCTTATGAAATAAAAATGTAAACAGTAATCCTGTGGCACTATTATTATGACTTTGTTGTCCCCCCCTGCCCCCACCCCATAGCCTCTTCCCTCTCCTGCTTTTACCTCCTTATTCTAATTCTCTTTCTAGACCTTCTGACCATTCTTCTGGGTCTGACTTTGAACTAACTTTGGGCCAAGGAAACTCAGTAGTAGTCAGGGTGATATCCTGTAATTCATCCAATATTTTATACCCATCATTCAAATTCTCAAACTATATTGCTACTTTCACTTGGACCTCTGAGATTACTCTATGATTTTAGCCTTTTACTTTTAAATTTTCAGGAGATCCCTATTAGTAAAATAATATATTTTCTTAATTTCAGCAAGAGTGGTCATAATTTTTATTGGAACCAGTTTTATTCCATTTATTTCTTAGGTTTCATTTTGTCTTTTAAATGAGCATGGAAATGTCTTTTATGTTTTTCTTTAGTGGAGAAATCCAGTCAAGAATGTGAGAAGATGAAACTTTCAAGTAAAATTGTTGTTGAAAAAAAAGGAAATTCTAGATTAAAATAAATTTGACCTTGGTCTGGTTCCATTTGTCTTATCTCTATATTTGAAAGGAACTTAAAACAATTCTTCTGTATGTTCTTTGAATAGTTAAACCTTATCCTTTAATTTACGTAGCATAAAATGAAGGATTTGTAATTACAGACTCAAAATTTTCTGGATCAGAAAATAGAGCGGGCCCATTTAATTGAATCTTTGCTTTTTGTTCTAATTCATGCTTCTTTTTTTTTTTTTTTTTTCAGATTTGCTGAATTGCCCTTATATTTAATCTTTCAATGACAAAAGTGCTCTTTTAGAGTTTCCCTTCTATTTCTGTTTCCTACCAGATAATATTTGTGGGGTCTTTTTTGTTAAATAAAGTTTAAATATTGAGTGATGTAACCATTTTTTCTAAGTTTATTTCCTTAGGTAAGAGGTAGTAAAAAAGAGATGTTGGTGTTCTAGTTCAATTGAACAATCATTATTTAGCACCTGTTAATGTGCCTTGGGCTTTGCTATGTTAAGTGTTGCAAAAGAAGTAATACATTCTCTTACTTCAGGCACTTGGATTCTACCTTGGGAAATAATATACTTGCATTGGAATAGCTTGTGAAAAAGCCCTAAAGCAATAAGTAAGCAAATTTGAGGCAGCGCCCACTAGATGGGGGTCCCCAACCCTATTAGGAATCAGGCCATACAGCAGGAGGTGAGTGGGTGAGTAAAAAGCTTCATCTGTATTTACAGCCACATCCCATCGCCCACGTTACTGTCTGAGCTCCACCTCCTGTAATTAGATTCTCATAGGAATGAGAACCCTACTGTGAATATGCATGTGAGGGGTCTAGGTTGTGAACTCCTTATGAGAATCTAATGCCTGATGATCTGAAGTGGAGCTGAGGCGGTGATGCTAGTGCTGGGAAGTGACTGCAGATACAGATTCATTAGCAAAGAGGTTAACGGCAGAGACCATAATATTCAATTGTTTGCAGGCCCATCAAAATTCTGTCAATGAGTTAGTGGCAAGTGACAATTAAGCCACATCTGGTAGCAGGCTCTAAGTCAGAATCCAACGCTTATTTCAGTCCATGTATGGTCCACCCTTTATTTTATATACCACTTCCATCCATTTCTTTTTCCCACACTGCACACATGTCTCACACAGTTTTGGGAAGCCTGCGATATAACCTTCACCAAAATGAGTGAAAAACAAATGTTGCTGGAGAGCTTCTTTGAAAAGGCGGAAAGACCCAATGATGAGATAGCAGAAGACTCTAAGACTGCCAACAAAAAGAAAGCTGCATTTTAAAGAAAATACCAAGAGTCCTATTTAAATTATGGGTTCATTGCAACAAGTGATTCACATTCTCCAAGCCTGCTTTTTATAATACGTGGCGACTGACTATCAATGAAGTCATGAAACCTTCACAACTGCTTTGCCACATGGAGACGAAGCACCCTGCATTACAGGACAAGCCTTTGGAGATTTTCCAAAGGAAAAAGTGCGAACATGAAGAACAGAAGCAATTATTGAAGGCCACCACTTCATCAAATGTGTCTGCACTAAGAGCATCGTTCTTAGTGGCTAACTGCGTTACTGAAGCTAAGAAACCCTTTCCTGTTGGTGAAGAGTTGATCCTGCTTGCTGCTTAGGACATTTGTCATGAACTTTTAGAAGAAACTGCAGCTCACAAGACGGCACGTGTTCCTCCTTTGGCTGGCACCATAACTAGACAAACTGATGAAATAGCAGAGGATGTTGAGTCATAATTATCAGAGGATTAATGAGTCACTGTGGTACACAATCCAGGTTGACAACAAGGCAACAATGCTTGTTTTTATGCATATATTTTTCAGGAGGATGTACGTGAGGATATGTTACATAAACCTTTGTTGCCAGCCAACACCACAGTTGCAGAACTATTCAAGTCTTTGAATGATTACATATCAGGAAATTGTTGATACATGGAATTGGTCATTCCATGTCAGTATATACAGACAGAGCTACTGCCATGACTAAAACTTTCTGGTTATACTACTCAGGTAACCAAGAGGTTGCTTCTGAATGTGATCCTATGCACTGTGTCATCCATGCAGAAATGCTGGTTAGCTGAAAAATGTACATAACAACGTTTTGCAGGGTGTGAATAAAATGATTACATTTAAGTACATGCCCTTAATTCACGTCTGTTAGCACAGCTCAGTGAGATGGACACAAGAGCACACACGTCTTCTCTTACACACAAAAGTGAGGTGTCTTTATAAAGGAAGATCACTGGCCAGAGGTTTTGAGTTACAAGAGCTACTCCAGAGATTTCTTTTAGAACAGTCACCACTGGCAGTATATTTCAGTGACACAGAATGGGTGGCAAAACTTGATTACTTGTGTGACATAGTCAGCCTGCTCAAAGAACTCACTCTGTCACTCCAGGGGAGAACGACAGCTGTGTTCAAGTCAGCAGATACAGTGGCTGCATTCAAAGCCAGACTGGAATTATGGGAGCGATGAGTGAACAATTGGAATTTTTGATGTTTTGAACATTTAAAGAGATTTTGAAAGAGACTGAGCCAGGGCCTTCTTTCTCCCAACTGGATGTATTATCACCTGTCTTAGCTTTCAAAAGAGTTTGAGCATTACTCCCCTACCACGAAAGACCCCTGGGCTGGAAAGGAATGGATGCCAGGTGAATCAGTTTTGTCCATTGTAGAAGAGGATCAGCTGCTTGAGATCGCAAATGTGGTGGCCTTAAAAGTAGGTTTAAGTTACCTTCAAATCTTCACATGTTCTAGATCAAAGTCAAGGCAGAATATCCTGAGATTTCCGCAAAAGCCCTGAAAAGCCTGCTTATATTTCTACCATCCTGTTTGTGTGAAGCAGAGTTTTCTGCAGGGACAGCAACCAAAACAAAATCACAGAGTAGACTGGACATAAGCAACACAGTTCAGGTGTCACTGTCTCCCATCAGCCCCAGGTGGGACCGTCTAGTTGCAGGAAAACAAGCTCAGGGCTCCCACTGATTCGTATTGTGGTGAGTTGTATGATCATTTCATGATGTATCACAATGTAATAATAGAAATTCAGTGCACAGTAAATGTACTTGATTCATCCTGAAACCAACCCCCTCACCCCCACCCGTAGAAAAATTATCTTCCATGAAACCACTCCCTGATGCCTAAAAGGCTACACTAGATCTTTTAATAAATACAGTGTTTACTTCGTTTTAAAAAAAAAAGGCCTTTGTAAATGTTTTAGCATAGATCCAGTGTAAGCTGTCTCCATCTATGACTGGATTTCTCTAAGGACAAAGAATAAATTTGTATTATATGTATTTTAAGTTATGTTAGAGTTTCTTTTCCTCCTCCTCCTAATTTGTCCCAGCTTTTCCTCTTCAACAGCTTAGCTCAGATTCTACCTTGTGTGTCGTCACCAGAGGCAGCACAGACTCTGGACAGCTGTTTGACCTGATAAGTACTTATCAGTGCTTTGGCTTGCTCACGCATAAAATAGAGGTGCTAATAATAACTACCTAAGAAGATTGTTGTGAAGCTAAATGAATCAGTATATACAGGGCACAGAGTAAGTACCGTATGAATATTTGCTTTTATTCTCACACTCTGTTGTTATGGTTATTCCTCACAATAAGTGTAATCATTTTGTGAAGGCATGTATTTGAACCTAAATACTTTTTGGAATTTTATGTTTTTTTAAATTATGCTTCATAACATCTGTTTTAACATACAAATAGTTCCCACCTCAATTTTTGGAGTCAGTTGATGGGAAGGATTGGGGGCAGGAGGAGAAGGGGACGACAGAGGATGAGATGGTTGGATGGCATCACCGACTCGATAGACATGAGTTTGAGTGAACTCCGGGAGGTGGTGATGGACAGGGAGGCCTGGCATGCTGCAGTTCATGGGGTCGCAAAGAGTCAGACATGACTGAGCGACTGAACTGAACTGATGTTATCAGGAAATGTCCACTTATCATCCTATGAATTTACAGATCCCTGGTTAACTTTTTTCCCCTTGTTTTCTCTTTTTCTGTTAAGTATTTATTCATTATGTCTGACTATGTACGTTATACACCTGTGCTCTCCACTAGCCTATAAGTTCTTCTCAAGGAAGTATTCTGTCTCTATAATGAGGACAAATGTAACAATTATTCATCACAATATCATGCATCTTGCTATCATTAGAATTTCATAATTAGTCCATCAAACATTTTAATGTTGTGATTCAAGTATAAATCATAGCTGGAAGTGCCATCCAACATTATTTCTACTCAGTAGTTTGGATGATATCCTGTAATCTACCCACTGTTTCATACTTGGGCTTCCCTGGTAGCTCAGTTGGTAAAGAATCTGCCTGCAATGTGGGAGACCTGGATTTGATCCCTGGGTTGGGAAGATCCGCTGGAGGAGGGCATGGCAACCCACTCCAATATTCTTGCCTGGAGAATCCCCATGGACAGAGGAGCCTGGCGGGCTGCAATCCATGGGGTCACAAAGAGTCGCACACAACTGAGCGACTAAGCACATTAAAAATCTGCTAAATACTTAATTGTTCTCAGGATTCCCAATACCAAGCTTACACACTGAAGGAGAATGTTCATTCAACAGACAATTCTTGAGTGGTTTCTTTGCATCTAGCACTAGCCTAGGCACTAGAAAGATGTTTAAAAAGTGGCAGTATATGGTAATTAACAGGGCATATTCCAGATTCACACAGATCTCGGTTCAAATCTCAGTCCTGCTTATTTCTTGCTATATAAACTTTGCGCAAGTTCTCATTTCCCTTTATGTTTCCATGAGAATGAAATGAAAAATAGAAGGATTTCCATGAGAATGAAATAAGGTAAGATACATAAAGTGTTAGTGTAATACCTGGCATTCATTAAATGTTGATAAATAATCACGTATAATCAGCAGCTATTTTAGGACAACAGAAGAGGGACAGTTATCCAGTAGACTTGGGTTTTAACTGCCACACTGGGACAGAAAAGGGGGCCTTAAGTCCAAGCCAAGGAACCTGAACAGGGCATTGGAGCCGAGAGCTGCACGTGCAGCCAGGACCCTGAAGACCTCAGTTCTCCAGTGATAGATTTAGGGGAAGGGGGTCTCTGCCTAGTAGCAAAGAGATGAGTTTTTCTTTCTCTCCCTTCATAACTCTGTTGGAAAGTGGCTGCTGCTTTTTGTGTTGGTAATCATGAGTCTATTAACTCTGAAGTTTGAGGTTCATATTAATGCTTTCCTCAGTTAAGAATTAATACAATAATTGGCCTTGACTGGTAATATAACCAGGGATACCAGGCAAAAGCTAAAGCAGTCTGGAAGAGGTGGTCCTTAAATCTGCCTATGCAAGATCCCTACAGAGCAGCTTGTCCAAAATTACAGAATAATTCACCACGATCAAGAGTCGACAGAAACAACAAACAATAGATTCAGGTTCCTAAGAATGAGTAGTTTCTTTATAATTATATACTTAAAATATTTTAATAAAATTAATAAAATGGGATAAAAAGGAAAAAGGTGCTATCAAAAAGTTAAAGATATTTAAGTAGTACTGTATGACTTCTAAAAATAAAAATCACAAAAATAAACTAAGCAACAAATTTTATACAGTTGAAGAAAGCAGTAGTTCACTGGATGATATGTGAAGTTTGATTTGGAATTCAAGCCCCCAATCTCAATACAAAAATATAAAGAGAAATTATAAAAGAGTCAGTGATGTAGGTCATACAGTAAAGAAATCTAATGTACATCAAACAGTAATTTTTTTCTTTTTTTCTTTTTTAATTGAAGGATAATTGCTTTACAAAATTTTGCTTTTGCCAAATCTCAACGTGAGTCAGTCGTAGGTATACATATATCCCCTTCCTCTTGAACCTCCCTCCCATCTCCCTCCCCATCCCACCCCTCTAGGTTGTTGCAAGAGTACCTTCTATGCATAAATAAAATCCATGTTTGTTGTACTCTCTTAGAATCATTACCTTCACATTTTACAATAATCGCGCATTTGTTTTTCTTGATTTTCTTTTTATATTCTTTTAGTTGTGTTATATAGGGCTTCTCTGGTAGCTCAGGTGGTAAAGAATCTGCCTGCAATGCAGGAGACCCCGGCTCAGTTCCTAGCTCAGGAAGATCCGCTGGAGAAGGGATGGGCTACCTACTCCAGTATTCTTGGGTTTCCCTGGTTACTCAGACAGTAGAGCATCCGGCTGCAATGCAAGAGACCAGGGTTCAATCCCTGAGTTGGGAAGATCCCCTGGAGAAGGGAATAGTACCCAACTCCAGTATTCTGGCCTGGAGAATTCCATGGACTGTATAGTCCACGGGGTTGCAAAGAGTCAGACATGATGGAGCCACTTTCACTTTCATTTGGGCTTCCCTGCTAGCTCAGTGGGTGAGAATCCACCTACAGTGCAGGAGACCCCAGTTCAATTCCTAGGTCAGGAAGATCTGCTGGAGAAGGGATAGGCTACCCACTCCAGTATTCTTGGGCTTCCCTTGTGGCTCAGCTGGTAAAGAATCTGTTATATAATTTGTTGTGTTTTTATTATTTTTTAATGTATTTTTCAATTGAAGCATAGTTGATTTACAGTGTGTTAATTTTTTCTGTATAGCAGAGTGGCTTAGTTATACACATATATACATTCTTTTTTTGTATTCTTTTCTGCTATGGTTTATCCCAGGATATTAAATATAGTTCCCTGTGCTATACAGTAAGACCTTGTTGTGTATCCATTTTATATGTAATTTTTTGCATCTGTGTCTTTTGCTATATTTTTATCTACCTTCTTAAGACCTGTTTTCTATGACTTTTCAGTTTATTAAGAGTAAATTCCTTATTGTGAGATAGAGCTTTTTATTCTTATTAAGTAAAACATTCTAGCTTACCTTTGTACATATTATCATATAGAAATTATTTAGAAAGGTTACTATGTAGGCATCTTCAGTTCAGTTCAGTCATTCTGCCGTGTCCGACTCTTTCTGACCCCATGGACTGCAGCACGCCAGGCCTCCTGTCCATCACCAGCTCCCGGAGTTTACTCAAACTCATGTCCATTGAATCAGTGATGCCATCCAACCATCTCATCCTCTGTCGTCCCCCTCTCCTGCCTTCAGTCTTGCCCAGCATCAGGGTCTTCTCAGATGAGTCATTTCTTCTCATCAGGTGGCCAAAGTATTGGAGTTACAGCTTCAGCATCAGTCCTTCCAATGAATATTCAGGACTGATTTCCTTTAGGATGGACTGGTGGATCTCCTTGCTGTCCAGGGAACTCTCAAGAGTCTCCTCCAGCACCACAGTTCAAAAGCATCAATTCTTCAACACTCAACTTTATTTATAGTCCAACTCTCACATCCATACATGACTACTGGAAAAACTATAGCTTTGACTAGGTGAACCTTTGTTGGCAAAGTAATGTCTCTGCTTTTTAATATGCTGTCTAGGTTGGTCATAACTTTCCTTCCAAGGAGCAAGCATCTTTTAATTTCATAGCTGCAGTTACCATCTGCAGTGATTTTGGAGCCCAAAAAAATAAAGTCTGCCACTGTTTCCCCATCTATTTGCCATGAAGTGATGGGACCAGATGCCGTGATCTTAGTTGTCTGAATGTTGAGTTTTAAGCCAGCTTTTTCACTCTCCTCTTTCACTTCATCAAGAGGCTCTTTAGTTCTTCACTTTCTGCCATAAGGGTGGTGTCATCTGCATATCTGAGGTTATTGATATTTCTCCCGGCAATCTTGATTCCAGCTTGTGCTTCATCCAGCCCAGTGTTTCTCATGATGTACTCTGCATATAAGTTAAATACGCAGGGTGACAGTATACAGCCTTGACATACTCCTTTCCCTATGTGGAACCAGGCATCTTACTTATTACAATTACTATTCAACATTTCTTAAGTACCAGGAGTATTTTGAATATGGGAAAGTACCCAAAAAGGGGGACAACATGATCCTGAAAATAGGATATAACCAAGTACTTACAAATTAATTTTAAAAGCTTTTAGTATCTATTTCTTTCACTAGGTATTTACCTTGTTAAATTATAGTAATAATAATGTCTGTACTCAGGAAATGCTAACCGAATAACTAGTATTAGCAAGAATCATGAATGGAGTGGTTCACTGTGAGCCGTGACTTTGGCCATGGTGGCACTGTCAGTACAGTGTAATGGAGAGCAATGTGGTCTAATAGAAATGAATGTGAGCCGTATATAGAATTCTCTTTTCTAGTAACCACATTAGAAAAGTGTTTGAAAAGATGAGACTAGTTTTTTTTAAATTTATTTTTAAAAGGTGAGATTAATTTTAATAGTTTTTTTAATTCGTTAGATCAAAATGTTATTTTAGCATGTAATAAACATTTAACATTATTAAAGGTCTATTATTTGACATTCTTGCCATTCCCAATAAGTCTTTGAAATATGGTGTTTATTTTACAAGTATAGCACATCTCAATTTGGACACAGTTTTTAATTGGCAGTGTTTGATCTATATTTAAATTTCCTAAAATTTAGGTGAAAAAGCAGATTCACATACCCAGTTTACTCCAAACATGCATAATTTTTTCAATAATTGAATCAACAACTTTCAGAATTTAAATTAACTAAAATTAAAGTAAAAATTGAGTCTTAGTCTCACTGTTCATATTTCAAGTACTCAGGAGCCATATGTAGTTAGTGGCTACCATTGGTTAACAGAGATACAGAATATAGCTAACAACTGAAACTGTCAGCTAAAGAACCCTGAATCAAGCATATTATTTTAGCTAAATTTTAATGTGAAGGGAATGATATAAATTAGCAAAAATTATTGATATTATAGGGATAACATTTTAAGTGAAGCTTATGTCTGAGTTTATGTTATGATGCATATGGTCTGCATCATTTTCAGAAAAGCTGTGGAGATAATTGCAAACTTATCTACTACTCAGTTTGTGGTCTTCGGGTTGAGATTCTGTTATTTCCTAGAAACTGCCTTATTGCTGTGACTGGTGCTCATTAGTGGGGTATGAAATCTGCCTAGTGGACCTTGAGTAGCATTTAAAGAAAATAAGAAATAGTATTGAACAGAATGGAGAATGTATCACAGTGCTTCATATGTGTGTAGTCTAACCTTTGCTTCAGTGTTTTAATTTTTTCGTGTATATTTTGTATGTACATGATCTCAATGAAAAAATGAATTGTTAATTTGGGGCTGCAAAATTTTTGAGAATTGTTTTTCTGGGGCATGCTTTTGATTCCTGATATACTAAATGTTTCCTACAGGTACATATGTCTAAACAAAACATTAATCACAGAAAACTGTAGGTTTAGTCATGAGGTATAAGTAGTATTAGAACACATCAAGTGAGTAAGGTGGCAAAACGTAAAGTGATATGTAGTTACCTTCATAGACCCAACGTAGGCTTGAAGTGAATTTCTTCCTCAATTCTGAGTTATTATGAGTAGGCATATTTGAATTTATGGTTAATAGAATATGTTATTGATTTGGTAATTTGTCTTCTAAATTTTGGTTTGACTATAAGTCATCAAATTTAAACTTGGGGTTGCATCTTAATTTTTAAGAAGAATCTTGGCTTCTTGCAAAGGTAAAAGTGTAGTGTTTAGGCCTCATTTACATGAATTACAGAAAAATGGCACTCAAAATCTTCTTAAAGCATTTTAATAAAAAAAATTGAATAATGTTATATATTTAACCATTCCTATAAATTAGTATTTTAATTTTAGTTACACTTGATATTTAGTCTAGCCAGGTAATCCATTGCTGCTGCTGCTGCTGCCGCCGCCAAGTCACTTCAGTCATGTCCGACTCTGTGCGACCCCATGGACTGCAGCCTACCAGGCTCCTCCACCCATGGGATTTTCCAAGCAACAGTACTGGAGTGGGGTGCCATTGCCTTCTCCCAGATAATCCATTAAGATGTATCAAAAAATGAAGTCAAATAAATTTAAATGTTTTTAAAGGAAGTCAGGGGCTTCCCTGGTGATTCAGATAGCCAAAAAAAATGAAGTCAAATCATACCCGGGAGTGAGATTGTTGTTTTTTTTTTGACAAAATGTAGATTTGTTAGTCTATTTATTTAAAGCTGCTTCCTCAGAATTTTTTTTTTTCAAGTTTTATGTAAGCCTCATGAATAGATTTCTCAAAATTCTTCAGCGTGGAGTCAACATGTCAAATAACTTTTATGCAGTGTACATATTTGGTATGCTTTTTTGCCACAAGAGGCTGAAAACTTGGGCAGCACTTACTATCATGCTTTAAAAAGGCAAAAACTGGCAAAAATTATGCCCAAGTCAGTGCTATGCAGTCACTGTACTGTGCCACTGTTTCTTTTGTGAGAATTGGTGCAGTTATAGAGACTCTTACATAATAGACATACAATTTAGATACAACAAATAACTTAGATTGCCATTTCAGCTGTACTTCTAACTTCCAACGTTGTTGTTAGTCGCTAAGTCGTGTCCAACTCTTTAGCGACCCCATGGACTGTAGCCCACCAGTCTCCTCTGTCTATGGGATTTCCCAGGCAAGAATACTGGAGTGGGTTACCATTTTCTTCTCCAGGGCATCTTCCCAGCCTGGGGATTGAACCTGCATCTCCTTCATTGGCAAGCGGTTCTTTACCACTAAACCACTAGGAAAGCCAGTGTAATATTAGGGCATATTTTAAAGTACTGTGTGTTAACTGAGGCTTCTTGCTATGATTTTCTCTTGGCTAAATGCTTTTATATAGTGCAATATAGGTGTACCTGAATATCAACTTTTTGAAATGCTGTCAGTGTAGCATTGAGGGAAAGGGAAGAGGAGAAAGAAGAGACAAAAGTAACACTTTAATTTATAACTGTTTCTAAAAGCAGTAGGACTGTACTAATTTGACATCCCATTAAGAATATTATCCTACTGCTTAAAGTGTTCCAAATGAAATTTGTTAGAAATGAAGATAGACACCAAATATTATATAACAGGTTCCTTTACCTCTCAGAATATGGGCAGAGGAGTATATAGGAATACGTGTGCCTTTCTGCTTTTCAGAGGAAAACTGTAGAAAATAAGTCCTGTACTCCTTCATGTATACGTATGTATGTATATACACTGCAGAAAACTGTATTTGGGAGAAACTCTGTGCATGAATGCTGCAGAGGTATACATTATATCTTACAGAATGTAGAAGTCAGGGAAGACAAATGGAGTGACTTCTGCGCCAAGCCACAAAGAATTGGTCAGTGTCTAATAATAATTACAGAACATTCATACTTGAAAGTATTAGTATTAGAAAATAGTTTACAAAGTGGGCTTTTGAGAATTCAACTAATTACATCATCACAAAATAATAGGAGGCAAAATGTCTTTAGGCCCAAAGAAATAAGACATACTTTACTGGTAATAGATATTCAACATAAATAGTATATTAGTATATACATCTTTTTTTTTTTTTTTTAAGTTCTCAGCAGAAGAAGGTGGGCTAGATAAGAAATTGTATATTGTGTGAATCCAGCAGTTCCCAGGGAAAGAGAGAACTTCCAGGAACTTGAGCTTCTTGGTTGTTAGAAGTGTATCCTCTGTTGTAGGGTGAGATTCTTCTCTGAGGTATACCACAGCTGGAGTGAAATATTAACTTGCTTTTGCCCATTGTCCATAGAGCATAATGAACAAGTGCAGCCTCAGGATCACAACCATTCCATGTTCTATTTCTAAACTTATTAGCTGACCTTTGACGAGATTATGAGACTTGGTTTCTTCATTAGTATGAAGTGAAGTTAAGTGAACTCGCTCAGTCGTGTCCGACTCTTTTCGACCCCATGGACTGTAGCCTATCAGGCTCTTCCGTCCATGGGATTTTCCAGGCAAGAGTGCTGGAGTGGATTGCCATTTCCTTCTCCAGGGGATCTTCCCAACCCAGGGGTCGAACCCAGGTCTCCTGCATTGCAGGCAGATGCTTTACTATCTGAGCCACCAGATCAGATCAGATCAGATCAGTTGCTCAGTCGTGTCTGACTCTTTGCAACCCCATGAATCGCAGCACGCCAGGCCTCCCTGTCCATCACCAACTCCCGGAGTTCACTCAGACTCACGTCCATCGAGTCAGTGATGCCATCCATCCTCTGTCATCCCCTTCTCCTCTTGCCCCCAATCACTCCCAGCATCAGAGTCTTTTCCAATAAGTCAACTCTTCGCATGAGGTGGCCAAAGTACTGGAGCTTCAGCTTCAGTATCATTCCTTCCAAAGAAATCCCAGGGAAGCCTATAATAGGACTAAAAATTAGCTATGTGCTAGAGAAATTGTGAGAATTGAATAGAGTGTTGGTCTGAACAGTTTAACTGGCACATGATGCTCGATAAAGTTGCAAAATGTGATTTGTAATTTTATACTCAACAAGGAGCCTTAATCACTAATTTCTAGATATCTTTATCATCTGAAATGGTTTATAGAAGAGATAGTTAAAAGTTCCAGGAGCTTGCTGAGATATCCCTATCATAAATTAATACTGCAGCATTCTCAAATGATGCTGCTTAGTGTTAGTCTGTTATTAGGAACCTAATAATTTTCAGGAGGTTTAGAAAAGCACTGTTTCTGAACCTTAAGCCACTCGAATAAACCTGTTACTATGCCCATCTGTGAAATTTTGGGGGCAGTATTTAATGGCTGACTTTCTTGAATATTTACTGTGGGCCAGGTACTCTGCTTACATGCTTTATCTGCCATGTCATCTAAGCCTCACAAATGACTCTTCGAGGTAGGTATTACAGTTCTTCACTTTTACAAAGAGAAAATTAAAGCTTGGAGATGCTAGGTAATTTGCCTAAGGTCACATACACAGTTTGTTAAATGGCAGAGCCAGAAATTGAACCTTGGTCTGCCTGTGTTCTTAGACGTTATTTATGCTGAACTGCATAGGATTCAAATCAGGAAGACCTGGTTTCAGATTCAATTCCACTTATTTCTAGGAATAAATATGATTTTAATCAAGATATTTTTGCCTTTCAGAGCCCCAGAGTCTTCATCTCAAACACAGTATGAATACCTCCATGTAGGCTTGTTTGGAGGATTAGAAATAAGATACATGAAGTGCCTGGCACAGCTTCTAACACATGACAGAGACTCAGCGAGAGGTGACTGGTATTATTTGGGGCTCTCTAGATCGCTTTCTGCCTTTCGCCTTGGCAAGAAATCTCTGTGTCTCTTTCAGATAAAAATAAAACCTTTATGCTTTCAACCGCATATACATGACAGAAAATAACTTGATTGTTTACATTAGAAAACAGCTGAGGCTGTTGACAGTTTTAAGAACTGACATTTCTCTTACAGAGCCACATAAATTTTTCACTATTTTTACTTTTATTGTGGTAAAAATATATGACCAAAAATAAGCCATTTTAACCATTTTTGAGTATGCAGTTCAGTGGCACTGTTGTGTAACTGTCACCACTATCTCTTTCCAGATCTTGTCCGTCATTCTAAGCAAAATCTCTGTAACCATTAAGCTGTAACTTCCTCCCTTGCCCTCAGACCCTGTAATCTAGTTTCTATCTCTATGCGTTTGCCTATTACGAGTATTACATGTAAGTGAAATCATATAGTATTTATACTTTTGCATCAGGCTTACTATTGTTAAGGTTCATCCATGATGTGGCATGTATCAGAATTTTATTCCTTTTTATGGTTGAATAACATTCTATTGTATAAATACATCGCATTTTGCTTATCTCTTCATCCATCATAGGACACCATATTAGCCACATGCACTTTTAAGCTCTTATTAGAATTTGGATTTTCTCATGATAGAGATCTGAAAATACTTTATTAATCACTTTTCAATTAAAAATTATACTCTAGTTTGAATTCATTTTAGGTCTAAACTAAGTTATTCTTAGTCAAGTTAAATCATTTTACTTTTTATATTATGTATCTGTTAATGAAGAAATATAGTATATATTTTAAGGAAAATGATACCAGCCAGATTTAGATATTTTTTATATTTGATAAGCAGTACATTTATTCTGAATCAGATAAAATATTCCAGTTGTAAGATAATTGAAAGCATGTGACACAGTCAGTGTAGAGCTCATGTTTTGTTTTATACTTTGTTTTTCTGTTTTTCAAAAAAAATTAAATATGTTATTTATTTACTGTGTATATTTACTGTTTCTAAAGAGCAAATAGCTTTTCTGTTTATTAATTTGAAGAATTTACAAAATTCTTACCACAATGTTTTTCTCAAAATTGCTGAATTATATTTGATTCAAACCCAAAGCAAAACTTGGCAAGCATAAAATACCTAAATCTGGCTGGCATCATTTTTCTTAAAATATGATATACTTTTGGATGAGAAGAAGGGAAAAAAACGTGACTGATACAGGGCTTAAAGTCTGTTTTGTATGTCTTTAAAATGTTACAAGGATTCTTGGGGTAGATTTACATTTTTTCCAAGTCTAAACTAAGTAGCCTAGAGTTAATCATGGTTCTCTCTTTTTTTAAACTGAATAAAAGAAATTTGCTGACAATTCTAAAGAACTTTTCAGCACTTATTTTTAGAAAGTAAAGTATGTAATGAGAATATATGCTACCTGAATTTTCCCCCATATACTTTTTAAAAATTTTATTTTAAAACTGTTCTTAAATGTTTTCATTTGTAAATATTGCTGCTGCTTGGCCATATAAGGACTTACACAAAGACTTACACTTAACTTTCACTTGTCTCTTAAGTGTGCAGGGATAAGATGAATGATTGGTTTTAGCAGACAACCTTACTTAACCAATAATTTCTTTCATCAAGGAGGTGGTTCCAGCATGTTGCACCATTAGAATATCTTGAGAACTTCAAAAAATACATCAATAGTTAGGCTTAGTCCTCAGAAATTTTGATTTCATAGGTCTACAATAGAAATTTGACAGGCTCCACAGGTAATAAACATGCACCCAGGATTTAGAGCCATTGTATTCAAGCAGGAACCAGATGAGGTGGGGTAGGGTTGTGAGAAAAGTAGATATAGTAGGAGTGAGCCTTTGTCATTTCTGTCTCTTCCATATTTGCAGTAAAACAGTCCAGGAGAAGAGGAAAATCAAAGATCACTGAAAATCCAGAGTTCAAAAAAATAAACTAGATTTTTCTTTTTGTCATTGTAGACATTGAAGGACTTTAATGAAACTTAAACGGTTCAACAAAAGATGCTCTAATGGATGACAGCGAAACTCCTGCATATAATCTGCAGATAGAACCACAAGATGGATGTCATCCTGGTGACGGCGTGGAAAGTAAAGTAACATGCTTGCCTTCTGCATCAGATGAAAATGAAAATCAGCTTGATGGGGACAGGCTTGAGCTTCTGACCAGCAGTGGCAGTGCGATGGGCAAACCTGAAGTGTTGGAGCAGGACAGTCTGAACAATAATGAAAGCTGCACACCAAGCTGTGAGGTGGCTGCAAGCGAGAACTCGGAAAACATTTCTTGTGAAAGCCCCAAAGACGGGCAGGCCTTCTTGAGAAAGGACCACAAGATACCTGGAAGCAGAAGTCCAAGAAGCAAAAGAGGCACTGTAAAGAAGATACCACAAGGTATTTTATTTTAATTATTATTTTTAACTAAAATAAACAGTCTTCCCATCCCATACTGAGTGTATTGTCCTGCTTCTTGCTTTTCTTCTCTTAATATGTTCCAGAGCTAGTTCTGTGATCGCACGTACAAACCACAGCTGTGTGGTATGCCATGTATGTGACATGTGTCTCTATAGTGTTCATTGTGTGGGTGTACCATGAAGTATTTAACCACTTTTTGGCTATTCCCAGTATTCTATAATAAATGTGTTGAAGGTGGCATTTTTTGTACATGTCTTCTCACTAGATGGTTTTAATGTATGTATGTATATATATATAGCCTTTTACTATATCTATTAGACCATTTTCTACCAATATCAGCATTAAAAATTTCCTTCCATTGTCACTTTGGCTTTCATTTCTAACCAGTGATTTTATGGGCTAGTCCAGTCTTACACAGCTTTTTTGGATCTTTACATCTCACTCCATTAATGTATATTAATATACATCATATAACAATGTTGAGTAAGACATCTAGCTTTATATTACTTTGGTTACAGAGTATTTTTCATCTGGCATATAATTTAGCAGTTAAAATTTGGAGCTATGGACTTTTTTTGCCTGAATCATAAGGCACCCTTGCGAAAAGGCAGCCTCTGGTTATTTTTTGATCAGAACCATGTGGGTCTAGAGAGTTCTGGATACCTTATTATGGGACACCTTAGTGTAGCACCACTTTACATACGGCCTGTGTGAGGCTCTGGAGAACAAAATGGGCTGTCTCATCTGCTCTCCTACTTCTTTGGCTGGTTGAGAAATATGGCCATTCTATCCATATCCTGTTTTTTATTTGTATTTGTTTATTTGGAGTAAAATATGAAACTTTTCAGTTTCTACAAATCCTTGTTTATTCAGTAGGGCAATTTGACAACTTTTTACTGTAACTCATCATTTGGCTTTCCAATTAATGGATCCCTTTTTCTTTGCTTTTTCTTAGTAGACGTAAAGCAAAAAAAATTTTGATGAGAGATTTGAAAGCATTTTCTTAAAAGACCTAAGTGTAAACCCATGACATATACAGCGCTATTTGTATGTAAATTGATTCACTCTGTAAACATAAGTCAAAAGTTATTTGTTCCTTTCTAATGTGACTTTGTGATGCTTTTAAGAACTGAGACCTAGTTGCGTATGTGTAACAATCGGTCATAGCTTCAAGATTGATGGCTCCTTTTATTTCTTCCATGATCTTATTCCAGTTACCCTAGGTGTGATTATATAATTTCAAGTTACTTAGTACTTATTATCCAGTGAGCATATATGTGTGGAATTAGTATTCCTAATGCATTTGAAACATATGATTTACAAAACTTAGGGACACTTTTTATACAGATTATTTTTTAAATTATTTTATATACCTTTAATAAAATGAGTTTAAGATTGTGATAAAACTGAATTATGAGTTGTAAAACCTAAGTTCAAATCTTATTACTTCTGGTTCTTGGTCACTTGGTGAGTCTTAACTATTCTGTATTTTAGTTTCCACATCTGTGTAATGATGATGTTCATCTCCATATATCTATAAAATTCCTTTTTGAGCTGTGAATTTCTCAGATTTCTGAATCAAGATGGTACAGTCTAAACTCAATTAAAACTTGGTAATTCCTCTCTAGTGTATCTGTTGAGTTTTTCATGTGTAAGCAATATACTGGTACATTTTTGTTTTTAAATGTCATCTTTAACTGGGGTACTGCAAAAGCCCTCTGCAAACATTTCTTCCATCTTATGTTTTGCCAATCCATTCTGCATGTTAGGATTAAAAAGGCAGAGAGTTTATAGTTAGAGATCTAGACATGAGCATATTTACTCTTTTCACTATTTAATTCCAAGAGTCTACATAAATAAAGTCTCACAGTTTTGCAGATAAGTACTTTTCTAATAATAGAATAGCTTCTCAAATGTGATTTGAAAGACATATAGAACATGATGTTCAACCCCAAACCAGAAGTAAGTTTTTTATAGCTGGGTGCCCTCTCAACAGTTGTTTTTTAGAAACAGACATTAAGGTGAATTTATGTACTACTATGCTTACAGGTGGTGCTAGTGGTAAAGAACCCCCCTGCCAGTGCAGGAGACCTGAGAGACGTGGGTTCAGCGCCTGGGTCGGGAAGATCCCCTGGAGGAGGGCATAGCAGCCCACTCCAGTATTCTCGCCTTTAGAATCCCATGGACAGAGGAGCCTAGCAGGCTACAGTCCACGGGGACTCAACAGACATGACTGAAGTGATTTAGCACACATGCATACATTATGCTTAATTTGTAGTTAATTTTTCATGTATCCAGTAGCTAGTACTAGGGGAAAAAAAATTGGAGTAGAAGTATTAGGAGACATCATTATTTGCTGGTTTTCTGAAGGCCACATTTCTGTAAACATGCTAAAACCTGGAACTTGTCCCCAGGAAAATCCAGTTGTCATTATATTACGAGAATTTTTTTTTCCTTAAGAAAATGGAATCCCCTTGATATAGTCAACTAAACAGGGTTTCAACCTGCATTCCATCAAATTTTCCCTGTGGCTAAATCTGGTGAAGCTTTAGGTAAATATCCTAAAAACAAGTGAAAATCAATATATTTTTTATTTTTTATTGAATTATAGTTAAAACCAATAAATTTTTAACAGCTTGATTGAGATATAATTCACATACCATATAATTCACTCATATAATAAAGTATGCAATTCAGTGCTTTTTAGTATATTCAGAAAGCCATGCAGTCATTACCATGGTCAGTTTTAGACAGTTCAGTTTATTTTCATTACCACAAAAAGAAACCCCGTACCTATTAACAGTCATTCCATTTACTCTGCCCTGAAACAGCCTATAGGAGCTCTCATGGGCATTCATTTGTTAAATTCCCCTGGAGTTTCATGAAGTTCATTTCTTGAAGTACTTTTTCAGATCTGTTATATATAAAATCTAAGTGTTAGGTTACTCAGAGAGTTGTGTGCCCTAAGTGAGCCTTTAATATGAAAGGAGAAAGTAAATAATGGTTTCTGAGTTTAAGACAGTCTGGCTGGATACCGAGGTGCTTATATAATAAGGTAAGCTTATAGAACCAGACTGTGGCTTCATGTGGCTCATTAAATTTTCTGAAGTTCTGCTTCTTTAGGAGCTCAGCAAAGCAAGTAAGCTGAAAGAAGTGCTGTTCTTTCCTCTCAAGATAAGTGTCCTTTCTGGCATCTGAGAAGAAAATAAGGATATTCTTTTGAATATGTTTATGTTAGAGTCTGCTATGATGGCACATTCCTACTAAAACACTTAAAACATAGATGATTTAGGTAGTGAAAGGAGTGGTCTTTGAGCCTTGTTTGAGTCCCATCCCCCAAAAGTCATGAAGTATTAATAGTAATTTTCATGTCTTCAGTCGTTCAGTTGTGGCTGACTCTTTGCCACCCTATGAACTGTAGCCCACCAAGGCTCCTCTGTCATAAAATAAAGTTGTGGCTATTGTTATGTCTTTCCTTCCTTATAGTGACATTGAAAAAAAAGTCTTCATTGCTGTGATTTCATGTTGTGATTCTTAGAACCATTGCATAACTAAAATTCCTCAAATCGCCTGTGTATGCTAATGCCTGTCTTGGCCATGAATTTGGGAAATGAATCAGAAATAAATTTCAATATATCAGTATGCAGTTTCTATGCTAAATTTGCTGTGCTTTGTTCCTTGCAAAATTTCCTCGTTCAAAGGTTCAAGTTAGTGCTATGGAAATAGAAGAGTGCTCAACATTTAAATATCTTCATTTGTTGGCTAAACACATTTAAGCAGTTAAAAGGAAATATTCCTTCCTTTTCCTTAACACTACATACTAGTATTATGAGAGACAAGGTTGAAAAATGAGTCAGCTCCTTTCTGACCTGACCTGGGGCCAGAGGGTTATCTTATGTAATTATAGTGTAATTACTGACTGCTTGGGGCAACGCTTTCTCCTCCTATGCCCTCGGGTGGCAGCCTCTGCCTTTAGAGGAGCAGCACAGCACTGTGGTTAAGCTCTCAGGCCACAGTCAAGCTGCCCTGTGACCTAAGGTAGGCGACCTGAATCCTCTCAACCTGGGTCCTTATAAATTAATGGCTAAGGATTAAATTAAAGACATAATAGAATGACCCCAAGCACTTAGGAGACACTACAGGTAGTAGCACAGTTTTCAAGATTGAATTGTTTTCTGATAGGATAATTATCTTTGTCAGCTAAAAAGAATCACAGCCTAAAGGTTGAGAATCATACTTTCTTTGACAGACAAAACTGAGAACTTAAGCCCAGGATGCAGCCTCTCATACAGCTCTACAGAACTGCTCCAAATAGGTAAGGGAGGAGCCAAGATAGAGTTTTCGCAACAGAGGCCAGGTAGTGGGAATATTACAAGATCACTGTTAATTAAAGAAAAAAAGACATCTCAAGGAATTTAGTGCTTTTCTACAAATGGGAAGGTGCAAGGGCTTGCTGAAATCATCCATTTGACGTGCACCTCGGCTCCCTGGGACCAGTGTTCTGTGCTTTCTTGTCCTGACTCTCTGGGTACCTCATTGGGGTGGCTGCAGTGGCTGGCTACTAGATAGTGGGCATCCAGTTTCTATCCTGAGTCCCTCAGGGTTCACCCTCTGGGCAGCTGTAATGTGATGGCTTGATGGCTGCAACATCCTGTGTTTACTGATATGACAGGTGGAATTTTTTTTTCTCTGACAGCCTGTGGGAGCTCTCATGGGCATGCATTTATTAAATTCCCTTGGAGTTTCATGAAGTTCATTTCTTGAAGTACTTTTTCACATCTGTTGTATATAAAATCTAGTAATTATTAATAGAAGTGAAGCCAAAATTCTGGAACTTAAGAATACAGTGATTGAAATGAAAATTTCACTCAAGAGGATTCAACAGCAAATTTCAGCAAGCAGGAAAAAGAATCCGTAAACTATGTCCAGAGGGATGGATTTAAATTAAAATGCTCTGAAGAGTACTACTGTATAATATTTTTGTATGATAGAAACTTTGAGGTGTACGTACTGTTGATGAAGAAACATCACCTCAATTTTTGGGATGTAATATTATTTTTGTCTTAGAGATGGGGGGAGGGGAAAACGCATAACTATTGCAGGCTCATAAAGATACGTCAGTTGAGGAGTTTAAATTCTATAGAGCTCCAGGAAGACAGTTTGGTAGACCCTTGAAAAGTTAAACATAGAATTAAATCCACCAATTCTACTTCTAGATATGTACCCAGAGTAATTGAAAGTAATGCCTCAGATACCTGTATATCAGTGTTCAGGGCAGCATTATTCAAAGTAACCAAAAGGTGTTAACACCCCAGATGTCCATTGATAAAATATATAAAGAAAAAAAAACTATATATATATATGGAAACATTGTTCAGCCTTAAAAGGAGTAATAATCTGATACATGCTGCAACATGGATGAATCTTGAAGACATTGTGCTGAGTAACACAAGCCAGACGCAAAAAGACAAACATTGTGTTGCTCTGCTTACATGAGGCACTTAGTCTAGGCAAATTCATGGAGACAGAAAGTAGAGTAGAGCTGTTGACTTGGAAAAAAAGTATAGCCTAGAAGAGAGATTGTTTAATTTGGCAGACTTTCTGAGGATTTAAACCCAGGAGTCAACCTTTTTCCAGAGAGACTATTCCCAAGAGGTAAGGTAAGCACTGGGAAACAGAGCAATTTTTGCAACAAAAACCAGATGAAAAATTACCGTCAAAGGAAACTAGAAAACGTTAAATAAAGAAAACACTCAGTGAATTTATAGATTTTCTATGTATAGGAAGATGTGAAAGTCTGGGCTCACTGAAATCATTTCTTTGATCAGATCAGATCAGATCAGTCGCTCAGTCGTGTCCGACTCTTTGCCACCCCATGAATCGCAGCACGCTAGGCCTCCCTGTCCATCACCAACTCCTGGAGTTCACTGAGACTCACTTATCTAGGGCCTGTATCTTGCTTTTTTCAATCCCAAATTCCCTCAGGATGCACCACTGGGGAGAGGCTGCGGTGGCTAATATCAGTGGCTGGCAGCTTGTTTTTGTCCATCCTGATTTCTCTCAGGGCTTAGCAGCCGGGCAGCTGCAGGGGCTAATGATGTGATGGCCGCAACATTCTTTGTTTACTGATATGGCAGGCAACATTTGTCATCCACAGAGGATTCCAGGTGTAAAGCAGGAGGGGAATGAGGAGTTAGTTTTAATGGGTACAGAGTTTTTGTTTGAGTGATGAAAAGTTCTGCAAATGGTAAGTGGTGAATTACAACATTGTAAATGTAATGTCACTGTATCATACAGTTCAAAAGGGTTAAAATGTTAAGTTTTATGTTATACATAAAAAAATCACCAAATAACAATTCATAGAGTTCCAAATTCACTGTCATGGACATATTTAATTTAATTTGATTGCAGCTCGCTGAGTTTTAAAAACAAAAGTTCTTGAACATTTTCTGAGCAGTTGGTGTATGAATGCCACCATGATACCTGCTTTGTATGAAATATCTCATTTAATCTTCTTCTTAAGTACCACGATTAGCCTCAATCTCTAGAGCAGAAATCTGAAAGCACAGAGAGAAGTAACTTGCCCAGGATTGTACTGCTGACAGGTGACACTCTCAGGATTTGATCCCAGGCAGTCTGACTTCAAACTGAGCCTGATTGTTAAAGTGTTCTATTTGACATTTTCTAATTTTGAAGTATGTTTAAAGAAAAGTTCTGTTTCATGTCCGACTTAACATACTTTGCCACAGGACCATTTCACACACACTTTCTCTCTGAGTATGTTGCAGCCTTGCTTCTTCAGAACAATTCCTGCCAAACAGCCTTAGCAAGATGAAACAGGATCAGAGAAAAGGGTGTTGGTTCACCCTGAAGGAAGTGGTAGAGTTTGGTTTGTTTCATTAATTGTCTCTGAATCCTCAGATTCTTTATTTGATCTAGCCTCAATGTAGTGGAGAAGGACTGTCAACAATTGGGTCAAGGAAAGTTTTGGCTTTTTTGCTTTTTATTAACCTAGGATAAAAATACCTATGTGCTAAGTCGCTTCAGTCTTATCTGACTCTCTGTGACCCTGTGGACCATAGAAAACCTACCAGGCTCCTCTGTCCGTGGGATTCTCCAGGCAAGAATACTACAGTGGGTTGCCATGCCCTCCTCCAGGGGATTTTCCCAACCCAGGAATTGAACCCACTTCTCCTACCATCTCCTGCGTTAGCAGGTTCCTGGAGTTCTTTACCACTAGCACCACCTGGGAATCCCCAATGACATCTTTTAGTCTTCTGGACAGTTTCTTCCCATTTAGCCAGAGCAAACTGATTTAAAAAGCCTGAGGACTCCCTTTAACACAAACTGGAAGTTCAAAGTTCAAGCCTCATCAAGTATTCTCTTAAATACATTAAGCCAATCACCATTCCCTGTCCTCTCAAACCATTTTTTGAACACCTTGGAAATCATCCTGCCTCTTGTTGTAATTTAGACATTCAGTCATGTTCAACTCTGCCACCTCATGGACTGTAGCCCACCAGGCTCCTCTGTCCTTGGAATTTTCCAGGCAAGAATACTGGAGTGGGTTGCCATTTCTTTCTCCAGGGGAAAGTTTTTTTTTTTTAAGCAGTGAATGTAGTTTTGTTTCCTAATATCTTTCTTCGAAACTCAATGTTCTTAGTTGAAAGTAGATAGATCATGGAATTGTGAATAAATAGCAGTGTTAATCTCAGTTCAGTTCAGTCACTCAGTCGTGTCCAACTCTTTTCAACCCCATGGACTGCAGCACGCCAGGCCTCCCTGTCCATTACCAACTCCCAGAGTTTACTCAAACTCATGTCCATTGAGTCAGTGATGCCATCCAACCATCTCATCCTTTGTTGTCCCCTTCTTCTCCTGCCTTCAATCTTTCCCAGCATCAGGATCTTTTCAAAGGAGTCAGTTCTTCACATCAGGTGGCCAAAGTATTGGAGTTTCAGCTTCAGCATTAGTCCTTCCAAGTGTTTGCTATGACCAGTGCGTTCTCTTGGCAAAACTGTTAACCTTTGCCCTGCTTCATTCTGTACTCCAAGCCCAAATTTGCCCACTACTCCAAGTATCTCTTGACTTCTACTTTTGCATTCCAGTCCCCTATAATGAAAAGGACATCTTTTTTTGGGTGTTAGTTCTAGAAGGTCTTGTAGGTCTTCATAGAACCATTCAGCTTCAGCATTATTGGTCAGGGGCATAGGCTTGGATTACTGTGATATTGAATGGTTTGCCTTGGAAACAGATCATTCTGTCATTTTTGAGATTGCATCCAAGTGCTGCATTTCGGACCCTTTTGTTGACTATGATGGCTACTCCATTTCTTCTAAGGGATTCTTGTGCATAGTAGTAGATATCATGGCCATTTGAGTTAAATTTACCCATTCCAGTCCATCTTAGTTTGCTGATTCCTAAAATGTCTGTGTTCACTCTTGCTATCTCCTGTTTGACCACTTCCAATTTGCCTTCATGGACCTAACATTCCAGATTCCTATGCAATATTGCTCTTTACAACATCGGACTTTACTTCCATCCCCAGTCACATCCACAACTGGGTGGTGGTTTTGCTTTCTCTCTGTCTCTTCATTCTTTCCGGAGTTTGTTTTCCACTGATCTCCGGTAGCATATTGGGCACCTATCAACCCGGGGTGTTCATCTTTCAGTGTCCTATATTTTTGCCTTTTCATACTGTTCATGGGGTTCTCAAGGCAGGAATACTGAAGTGGTCTGCCATTCCCTTCTCCAGTGGACCACGTTTTGTCAGAACTCTCCACCATGACTGTCCGTCTTGGGTGGCCCTACATGGCGTAGCTCATAGTTTCATTGAGTTAGACAAGGTTGTGGTCCTGTGATTGTGGTTTTTTGTCTGTCTGCCCTCTGATGGAGAAGGATAAGAGGCTTATGGAAGCTTCCTGATGGGAGAGACTGACTGAGGGGGAAACTGGGTCTTGTTCTGATGGGCAGGCTTCCCTGATAGCTCAGTTGGTAAAGATTCTGCCTTCAATGTAGGAGACCCCGTTTCAATTCCTGGGTCAGAAGATCCACTGGAGATGGGATAGGCTACCCACTCCAATATTCTTGGATTTCCCTTGTGCCTCAGCTAGTAAAGAAGCCTCCTGCAATGTGGGAGACCTGGGTTCAATCCCTGGGTTGGGAAGATCCCCTGGAGAAGGGAAAGGCTACCCACTCCAGTATTCTGGCCTGGAGAATTCCATGGACTGTATAGTCCATGAGATCACAAAGAGTCAGACATGACTGTTTCTTTACCTCTCATCTAAATGAAGTTTCTTAGGAGAGTCCATATAGGGTATATTCCAGTTTAACAGATAGAAAAATAAAGGATTAAAGAGATTGACTTTGCCTAGAGTTGCAGAACTAGAAAACAGTTGATTTTTGAATTCACAGGCAGGCACTTGACTTCCAAGCCAAGGCTCTCATTTAATCTCTGATTAATTTCAGTTGCTTTATCTATAATGTTGTGAGGATTTAGTGGCATAGTGAATATGGGCTTGTAGCCTACTCTGTGGTATGTAACGTTTAACCAACAGTTTCCCCAAGAAGTGTTGTAAGTACGTGCTGTTTGTCAGGCACTATGCTTACTGTTGATGTCACAGTGATGAAACATACCTCTACTCTTTAAAAGCTGACTGACCAGGCAGAGGGACCAGCATGAACAAAAACCAGATTGTTTTCTAAAGTCACACTAACCTGCATATAAGAAAGCATCCTTATACTCTGAAGTAGTAGACAGTATTTGAAATGATTGAACTTTTATTGTTTTAATTTGAAGTATAGTTTTATAATTTTGTGTTAATTTCTGCTATGCAGCAAAATGATTCAGTTATATAAATAGACATTGTTTTTTTAAAATATTCTTTTCCATTATGGTTTATCATAGGATACTGAAATATAGTTCCCCATCCTATACAGTAGGACTTTGCTGTTTATCATTCATATATATGTATCTATATGGTAGCTTACATTTGCTAACCCCATCCTCCCCTCCATCCCTCTCCCAACTCTCTCCCCATTAGCCCCCACAGATCAGTTCTCTGTGCCTGTGAGTCTATTTCTGTTTCATAGATAGGTTCATTTGCATCATACTTTTGATTCCACATGTGAGTGATATTATATAGTATTTATCTTTCTGACTTACTTAGTATGATATTCTCCTGTTGCTGCAAATGGCATTATTTCATTTTTTTATGGCTGAGGAATATTCCACTGAATGTATGTCCTACATCTTCCTTATTCCCTCATCTGCCAGTGGACATTTAGGTTGCTTCCATTTCTTGGCTATTGTGGATAGTTCTGCTATGAACGTAAGGGTGAAATACATTAAGCCTTTCACTAAACCTTCTTCCATCCCCAAACATCCCCATCAGCTTAGTTTACATCATTACTTTCACTGTTTGATCCTGAGTATAGTCATTGCTTCTGTCTTTACCTAGACCTCAATGTCTCATTGTAGCGCCTTTTCAAACCCCATTTTGCCTGTGATAGTTTTCCATTATCTTGATTAATTACTACCTCAAGTACTCGCTATGAGATTTTTACCTTTAAGTTATCTGGTTACATCATTCTCCCTGTCACGCAGAGAAACAGTTAATATCTCTTCAGTATATTAACAAATGGTAGATCAGTGCTAGATTGTTAAAGGAGAATACTGCCGGTAATTTAGTGTTACACTCCTAATGAGTTAAGGTCAGGGGTCCCAGCACTGGTGTCCCCCAGGTGTGTCTCTTGACCACCACGAGAGACAGATTCTGAGTTGAATAAAACTACGTGTCAAAACTGACACAGAATTCAGTTATGAATTTTATCGTATGATAAATTGAGTAAAATCTCTCAGGTAAGACTACTCCTCTAATCTCTGGCCCAAGGCAGTTACAAGTAATTTTTTTTTTAAGTGTAAAACCTCAATAGGTACATGTAAACCATGATGTCTATTTTAGAGCTTGACGAAGTTGACAGATATTAAGTGAAATGAAGGCCTGTGATTTGACTGTCACCACCTACGTATACTTATAAAAAGAACACCAAATTGGTTAATGGCAAGTTTTAACCGTAGCCCACAGATGAAGACAAATCGAATTTTTTGTTCCCGTCTGTATGTATAGATTCATATCTGACACAAGAAAGCTTCATTTATGTTGAATGACAGTTTGTAGTGAAGGTGAAATTATATGTACCAGTATATGTTCTGATTTGGCTTTTCTCATTAATGATAAATATATCTTTACTGTTAAAATATGTCTTTACCATTAAAAGAAAACTTTTAATGTATTAGAATGAATTTTCCTATTAATTGATGACATATTCTTAATTTTTTCAAGCAAAACTTTGTAAGACCAATGTGACATGAAAAATAATTTGAAATTCACATGGAAAAATACTGGAACTTCCGTGTTACGACATAAATGCTTTGTTATGACTACTTTAAAATGTTTTAGTACATTATGAACGTGTCAATTCACAACATGCTAGTCATTCTGAGTACTTATGGTTACGCAAGTATTTATTTTCCTTACTGTCTTTACTAAAAATAAGTTCAAGCATGTTCAAACTTATAGTACTGGTGAGTAATAAATAAGCAATTTGATATTCCAACATAGTTTTTATAATTCCTGTTATTCAATGTGACAATAGAAATATGAGCTTCATTAGCTTTATTTACACTTTCTTCTTAATGTTTTCTTCAAATTACAAAAACAGTGCTGTCTCAGAAGTGCTTTACAAGTCCTGTGACCTTTTTAATTCAAGTGACAGTAAAGCCTCAGGATATTATTTTAAGATGCTCTTTGGGAGGATACCTGCCTTTTACATTCACTGTCTCATTTAATTCTCACAATAGTTTTATAAGATGGTAGAATACCCAGTTTAGAAATCGCTTGGGAGGCTAGGGAGTGAAGGATTGACTGATGTGCCATAGGAATAGCTAATAAGTACTGGAAACAGAAACGGCACTCGGGGCTGCCCTTACGTCCCCTGTCCTCCTCCTTCCAACTTTTTGAGAATAGTTTTCTCAATGCGAGTTTTTTATCCTAGCAATGTGAAATTAATCAGGATGTATTTTAAGTAGTTTAAAAATTGATGTAGCTAGAACTTGGCCAACTATTGTTTTCCTATTGAATTTTATGTGTAAAGTATATCCTTGTCACTTGATTACGTGTATGATAACAATTTATGTTTCTTTGGTGGTGGGGGTTCAGTCACTAGTCGTGTCCAACTCTTGCGACCCCATGGACTGCAGCCTGCCAGCCTCCTCTGTCCATGGGATCTCCCAGGCAAGAATCCTGGAGTGAGTTTCCACTCCCTTCTCCGGCGTCTTCTCCACCCAGGGGTCAAGCTTGTATCTCCTGCATTGCAGGCGGATGCTTCACCGTCGCGCCACCGCGCGTTGTTAGTCGCTCAGTCATGTCCGACCCTTTGTGACCCCATGGTCTGTCCACGGAATTCTCTACACAAGAACACTGGAGTGGGTTGCCATTCCCTTCTCCAGGATCTTCTCAACCCAGGGATCGAACCAGGGTCTCCTGCATTGCAAGCAGATGTTATTTTTTTTTACCATCTGAGCTACCAGGGAAGCCCCAAAATTATTTCCCTAAAAGCTTAACAACACTGAAAACAGAAACCTGCTCTTTAGTGTGGAATGTTACATAATTCTTCTTGCAAGGCCGTTCAGTTATTTTCTTGCAAACTCTGATATGCTTCTGTTTATGCAATCCACAGTTTATGCAAAATAGTCACAGGGGTTAAAAAAAATACAGCATGTGGGGTGTGGAGCAGCTAGAAGATACTTTTATTACACAGGTACCCTTACCTTCACTTTTCTTAAATGATTGAACAGCCTTGTTCACAGCAGCATTTTACATTTCATTTATTTTAATTGTACATATTTGGGGTGTACAACATGATGATTTGATACACATAATGCAGTCAAACCAGTTAACATGTCTCATCTCGTAGTTGTCATTTATTACTGTGTGATGAGTGCAACTAAAAGCTACTCTCTTGGTGTATTTTCAGTGTTCAACGCAGTATTATTATGTAGAATCATCATGCCTGTATATCAGACTTCTAGATTTATTCATCCTACATAACTGCAGCTCTGTACATTTTTTTTAATTTATTATTATTATTTTTTTTTACTTTACAATATTGTATTGGTTTTGCCATACATCAACATGCATCTGCCACAGGTGTACACGTGTTTCCCATCCTTCCCACCTCCCTCCCCATACCATCCCTCAGGGTCGTCCCAGTGCACCAGCCCCAAGCTTCCTGTATCCTGCATTGAACCTGGACTGGCGATTCGTTTCTTATATGATATTATACATGTTTTAATTCCATTCTCCCAAATCATCCCCCCCGACCTCTCCCACAGAGTCCAAAAGACTGTTCTATACATCTGTGTCTCTTCTGCTGTCTCACATACAGGGTTATTGTTACCATCTTTCTAAATTCCATATATATGCGTTAGTACACTGTATTGGTGTTTTTCTTTCTGGCTTACTTCACTCTGTATAATCAGCTTCAGTTTCATCCACCTCATTAGAACTGATTCAAATGTATTCTTTTTAATGGCTGAGTAATACTCCAGTGTATATGTACCACAGCTTTCTTATCCATTCATCTGCCGATGAACATCTAGGTTGCTTCCATGTCTTG
>NW_011494889.1:5661353-5662714 GCF_000754665.1 Bison bison bison | reverse complement strand
GTTTGTTAGCCTATCTGTATGTCGTCGTTTGGAGAAATGTCTATTTAGTTCTTTGGCCCATTTTTGATTGGGTCGTTTATTTTTCAGGAATTGAGCTGCAGGAGTTGCTTGTATATTTTTGAGATTAGTTGTTAGTCAGTTGCTTCATTTGCTATTATTTTCTCCCATTCTGAAGGCTGTCTTTTCACCTTGCTTAGAGTTTCTTTTGTTGTGCAGAAGCTTTTAATTTTAATTAGATCCCATTTGTTTAGTTTTGCTTTTATTTCCAAAATTCTGGGAGGTGGGTCATAGAGGATCCTGCTGTGATGTATGTCGGAGAGTGTTTTGCCTATGTTCTCCTCTAAGAGTTTTATAGTTCCTGGTCTTACGTTTAGATCTTTAATCCATTTTGAGTTTATTTTTGTGTATGGTGTTAGAAAGTGTTCTAGTTTCATTCTTTTACAAGTGGTTGACCAGTTTTCCCAGCACTACTTGTTAAAAAGATTGTCTTTTCTCCATTGTATATTCTTGCCTCCTTTGTCAAAGATAAGGTGTCCATAGGTACGTGGATTTATCTCTGGGCTTTCTATTTTGTTCCGTTGATCTATATTTCTGTCTTTTGTGCCAGTACCATACTGTCTTGATGACTGTGGCTTTGTAGTAGAGCCTGAAGTCAGGCAAGGTGATTCCTCCAGTTCCATTCTTCTTTTTCAAGATTGCTTTGGCTATTTGAGGTTTTTGTATTTCCATACAAATTGTGAAATTATTTATTTGTTCTAGCTCTGTGAAAAATACCGTTGGTAGTTGATAGGGATTGCATTGAATCTATAGATTGCTTTGGGTAGTATACTCATTTTCACCATATTGATTCTTCCAATCCATATACACAGTATATTTCTCCATTTATTAGTGTCCTCTTTGATTTCTTTCATTAGTGTTTTATAGTTTTCTATATATAGGTCTTTAGTTTCTTTAGATAGATATATTCCTAAGTATTTTATTCTTTTCATTACAATGGTGAATGGAATTGTTTCCTTAATTTCTCTTTCTATTTTCTCATTATTAGTGTATAGGAATGCAAGGGATTTCTGTGTGTTGATTTTATATCCTGCAACTTTACTATATTCATTGATTAGCTCTAGTAATTTTCTGGTGGAGTCTTTAGGGTTTTCTATGTAGAGGATCATGTCATCTGCAAACAGTGAGAGTTTTACTTTTTCTTTTCCAATTTGGATTCCTTTTATTTCTTTTCCTGCTCTGATTGCTGTGGCCAAAACTTCCAAAACTGTGTTGAATAGTAGTGGTGAGAGTAGGCACCCTTGTCTTGTTCCTGACTTTAGAGGAAATGCTTTCAATTTTTCACCATTGAGGATAATGTTTGC